>NW_008825983.1:0-16382 GCF_000691245.1 Trypanosoma grayi
TGCTGGGCTTGGCGCGGTGGGTGCGGCTCCGCAACGTCTCGCTGCACGACGCCTACAACACCGCCCTCGCGGGTATCGTGCGCGATGAAGCGATTGAGCGGGAGTTCATCGAGGAGGACGCCGCGTTCCTCGTGTGGAGGCGCTTCATTGACCACACCCGCCACGGGGCGGTGGTGTCCTTAGAAAAGCGAGAAGAGCTGGTGCGCCGCTACATTGTCGACGAATTCTTTGCGTCGGCTTTGAAAGACCTGGTCCATTTTGAGACCCTTCATCGGCAGCATGTGGCACGGCAGTTTCTGGATAGTCTCTTCCTGAAGCTTTGCCAAGTGAAGCCCGGGTGGATGTGGCGGCGCGTCCCCCCTCTGTTGGACGAGGATTCAGCCGCCGCCGCCGCCACCGTCGCGGCAGCACAAACAGAGGCAGCTGCTCCGTCGTGGATCGAGGCGCTTGCCGCCGAAGAGTGTGCCGCGCGGAGGTGCATCACGGACAAATTTTTTGCCGGCTTATTTCTTGTGGTTGAGGTCTTTGCCGCCGCAGAAAAGCGGATCATGCATAGCATGCATCGGCATCAGGCAGGTGTGACGTCACTCTCTGAAATTGGGAGAATGGCCACCGTCATTCAGGCTGCCTTCCGTGGGTACCGTGTGCGACACCGCAACGCCATCGCTGCGGGGCAAGCAAAGGTGAAAGCTATGTAAGTATGGTTGACTGAGACACTGCGATGTTAGAATTGTTGACATTTGGTCTCTACCTACGTTTGGTTGCTTTCTTCGCTACCCATGACATCTTGCTCCGTTTGTTTTCGTTAGTTTATTTATTCAAGAACCGTAAGGCAACTGAGAACATATCCGCGTCTTTTACTCCCTCACTTGTGACATGACCACGCTATCTAAGGGTGAGTTCGTGTTTTTGGGCGAGAAGAGGCAGTTGCTCCTTCTCGAGAAGGACACAGACCGGGGCCCACACATTATCTATGGTGGTGAACTTCTCGCCTTTGCGTGCAGTGACGATGAAACTGTCATGGCGTTGGCGCTTCCACCACAACCGGGGGCAAATGCCTGCGTGGTGCGTCTATACGGCTTTAAGGACAATGAGCTCGGAGATGCCTTGGGTGAACTGACGAGCCCCAATGTGACGCAGCTGCTCTGGGCAGGGCCGCGCCATCTCGTCGTGTGCGGTCCTTCTGGATGCACCATATACACGTGGAATAAGGAAAAACTGAAATTTTTTGTAAGGGACGCGGCAATAATTTCTTTCATGCAGGCGGATCGAGTTGCGTTGTACTACGAAACATCACAAACACTGCAGTATTGGAACCTGGACACAAACCGGATGATGGACTCTGTCAAGTTGTCCTTGCGGGGCCATCGTTTAGTCTCTGTTTTTGGTGCCGGCTACTTTGGTTTTGCGCTCTACGAAGACGGGACTGTGCAGGTATTCTACGTCACGAAGTCAAACATAAAGAAGCTTGAATTGTTTGATCGACTCCTTCCTGTAGCTGCGGTGGAAAGCACTACATATGGGGCGCCACCCCTTCTAGTAGCCTGCGCGATTTCTTCCCGCCGAGTACTCCTGGGGCTGCGCGGCGACAGCCGAGTTCACAGAATGGAGTACAAGAACGAGCGACTGGTGGTGAACAGCATGCAGGAGAACCTTCCGCCGCTGCACGCACTCATGGCGCTCTCCCGCGATGGTCAGCGCTGCCTGGCGTTCAACACAAGTACGTGTCGGTACCACGAACTGAAGCTGTCCCTTGGAACAGCAAAAACAACTGGGAATGAGGCCAAGGAGCGACAGAAGGTAACTGCCCCCAACGCCGACGTGGATGACGAAAAATCGGAAAAGGGGCGCGTAGCGGGGACGCGTAAGGAAGAGCGGCGACGCGCAGCGGCGACTGTTGTCGGGGACGCCGCGGAGATGAAGACGACGGACCCGACAAGGCGGACGGCTCGTAACGGCACAACGGGCGGGACCGAAACACCTACTAACAACGGCGACATCAAGGGATCAACGCTCGCTTTTGCTGGGGCTGCTCTAGTAGTAATTGCCGTGCTTGCGCTACGCATCCTGTCACGCTGAAAAACAAAGGTGCGTGTGTGGGGAGTGGAGTAGACTGTGGCATGGAGGGAAAGGAGGCATCAAAGTCAAAACGCTTATCCACACGCGGTGTTGCCGTTGTTGTGGTGTGAACAGATGCCTTTCGGCGCTGTTAGGTGCCGTTTAAGCCGCGGAAGGTTTCACCTTGTCTGGACACATGAACGGTGGGTGAGATTTGTTTGTGTAGTGTACGAGGCAAAATAAAAGGCAAAGATGCATGATTGGACCCTTGCACTTACTTCCTGCCGATCATCACAAGAAGTATATATGCTTTTTCTCTACCCCCGGCTTTGGCATGGCACCACATCATGCCAGTGTTTAATACAAGCGAGTGTATACATAAAAAAAAAACATACATACACTTGGAGAGAAATAGGGAAGCGAGAGAAATGCCATTGGTGTCTTTGCCTCCCCCATTTATTGTGTAGGTTTAGTAGGAAGGGGAGGGAAGGCGGTGGTGGGCCGACCGTTACTCCTTACCGCTATCGAAAACAAAGGCCCATCATGACGGAGGTCGGGGGGGAGAAGTTTCTCGGATCAGGCGATGACGAGGCACAGAATGTGCGTTCTATGCCCAACAGAGACAAAAATACTAAGGAGCGCGCGAACGACGGCGCAAAGCGTCAGGAAACGAGGGGAGTCGTGAATAAGAATGGACAGAAAGGGGAGTCTGATGCGATTTCCTCTCTTTCTGCTTCTGCTACTCTGAGTGGACAGGTCAAAGTGGGAAGCACTGTGTACCAACGCACAACGCGCGAAGACGAATCAGGGTTTTTTGGTGGCGGAACGGTTGCTGTGTGGACCCAGGAAGGAAAGCCGACAGATGAGGGCTGGGCTGAGGTGACACTGGAGTCTGGCGATGTGGTGTACATGCAGTGGGGCAGTCCATCGATCACGCGCTGGCAGCTGCCGGACCCTCCAAGGGTGCAAAACCCCACAACGGTGGCGGAGAGGTCCTTTGACATCAAAAAGGACTGGGCAGAGCAGCAGCGCAAACTAGTGCGGACAGCTGCGGCGAAGGCGCTGGACGACTGTGTCTTCTCCCGTGGCGAGGAGAAGAGCATGCCAGAGGCGGAGCGTGCACAAATGGTGCAGAATATCGCCAATGAATACATGGTAGCCAGCGGTGCGAATGGGTACGATGAGAGCTCGGACAAGTGGCTGCGCCGTGCTGCAGGAACGGAGGTCGACACTCTCTTGGCAGCGCGGCGGATGACGAAGACAGCGGGGTGGGCACTGCAGCAGCAGCCTGCCACACTTGTTCTGCAGGCGAAGCTTGGTCTTGTGGGGTACGTTTCACGTGAGGTGGATGGCTCGGCCGCCGCCACGACCGCCACGGAGCCGCTGCAAGATGAAGAGGAGCTGCTGGCACCGGAATCACCGTTTCTCCCATGCGCCCGCTTCCTGCGCGACCCATACTATGCCTCTCTCCTCGGCAGCCCATGCGCCCGCCGCGGCTGCAATGAACCACGGCTGGAGGCGACGACATTCGCAGTTCCCGGCTCGGGGGAGGTGCGCGTTTTGTGTGCTGTCACCGCCTACGAAGGCTTCGAGGGACCACAGACGCACCTCTACGCCGTTGCACGCGACTGGACAGGAGCTTTTTGTTTGTTTGTTCTGGAGCCTTTTCACGACGCAGTTGAGGCGACTGTCTTGTCGGCCTACCCACTGTTGGACTCTATCGAGCTGTCGCCTGTGTCGAATCAGCGCGTTGACTTTCGTGTGGATGGGACGTCGTTTGTCGCGTCTTTCAAAGACAAGCAGCACACCCAGTGGTTCCATGACGCTCTCAAGGCAGCGATGGCTTCCATGTACGGCGAGGGAAACGATTCTGAACGCATCGTGAAGATGCGAGCGTACAGCGTGGAGTTTGCTGCACACTACACGCATGATAGAAGCACCAACCTGCTTGGGGTGCTGCATGCCATTCTCTCCGAAACTGAGCACGTTGGTGCTATGATGGACGACAACTTTGCGCAGTTGCGCATATGCCTGCGAACACCGCAAGGGCGAGACCAGGTTTCACAGCGGTGGCTTGACTCATCGGCAAAGCTGCTCACTGCCGGCGCCGCTGCCTGCCCCGCTGCTGTGGCCAACCACCTACGCATGATGGAGGAACTCATGAAGTGCCCCACACCACACATGGACGGCCATATTTCAGGCTGTCTGCAGGATCGACTGAAGACTATGGGGCGGGAGCTGCCGGAATGCACAGCAAAGTGTGCCCGTCTCAGTGTTCTCCTTGGGTCTACGGAAGCTGTCATGCTGAAGTGGGCATCGCGCTATGAGACCCCTGATGTCCCCTTTGAGCCGTGCTTCCAGCCTTTGCCCCATTCACAAGCCGCAGAATACGAGGGGGCGCTCTTCGCGAAACGGCGAGTGCGTACCGCGGCGTATCGCCACTCCCCCGGTATCTATCTGGCGGTGCTGTGCTTCTGTGGCGACAAACTTCTCACCGACAAGAGTGGGAGGCTGATCGCGGAGGTCATCCAGCCTGAGCCCACACGAGCAGAACTCTTACAGCTGACGGCAGACTGCGAAGACTACCGCTGGCTGCTCCGCCTCGGCGGCGCCGATGAGAACTGGGCTGAAGAGAAGCTCCAGGAGTGGGCCGCCGTCTATGAGGAGCGTGGCACGGAGTCGTTCAAAGGTCGCTTCATTCGGGCAGCCAGCCGTCTACGCGACACTAAGACATTCCCTACGCTGGGATGCATTTTTGACACACCCATCCTGCAGGAGGAGGCAGGCTCAGCCTTCGTTCTCACGGTGTGCGAGGTGAAATCGGAAGATATGATCGTCCCAAGTGTTGGGATCTGGCGCGATGTGGGTGACGTGGAGCGCGTTGCGTACACGCAGTCTTTAATGTGCCCGGAGAGCGCGCGTGTGGTGTCTCTCTCAAGCCGTTATCGCAACTGTGTCCGCTACGTGGATGCTGCTGCGCAGTACCGGGCGAGCCTTACAGAGCGCCTAGCACCGGGTTTCTACCTCGGCTTCTTTCTCTCTTCGGTAAGCGCAGAGGGGATGACCATGCTTGTGCCTGAATGCAACCGAAATCTGCCACCTCTGGTGAAGGTGAGTTCAGAGCCTCCGTCGCTGCAGCAGTGGCGGTGGCTGCAAAGTTTGAATTACCGCCAACAGACGTTACAAACATTCGGGTTGCCTGCGCCGGAAGATCTCTCAACACCGCTAGATGAGGACGCACCGTTTGAGAGCAAGGTGGGCCACGCGGTGGCAGCGCTGGAGGCGGCGGTGGGTCTGCGTGTGCAGCAGTTCTACGACCTAGAGCTCTTCGCGCTAGACGAGGAGCAGTCCATCTACGCCTTTTTTGCTGTGGCATACTATCCACCACCACTGCCGCCGCTTGGTGCCAGTGCTACTGCAGAGGCACCTAAGGGCCTCGTGCCAATGACCTTTAAGCTTGTGCGCGTGGTTGATGACCACCACCAGCGACGCTACTGGCACCGTGTGTACGACTGCCTTGCTGATGAGACGGATCTCGCATACAGGAACCTCTGTGTGAGGACACAGCCCTTCACCTCTGATGAGGTAATGCGCCTGAACCCCGCGAATGAGGCCATGCTGTATGCGGTGGATTTGGACAGGTACGCGCTGCTGCTGAGCTGGGCGAGGACCCTCGCGATTTGGGTGGAGACGGACGGCTTGACGCTCGTGCAGAAGTACGCGGAACGGCTACTGGAGAGAACAGCAGGAACAACAACCACAATGACGACAGAGACTAAAAAGCACAGCTCTATCCCGTCTATTGAGGAAGTGGTGGATATTGCCGTTTCCAACCAGGCTGCTGCGATGGATCCGAATTTGTTTGCCATGAAGTCACTGATGCTTCAGCTGAAAACTGGTGGCAAGGGGGAGTGGGTGTCTATCCTACAGCGTCTGCAGGATATCGATGACACCATGACAGAAGGCTACGCAGGCCGCGTTGCCCTATCGACTCGGACAGACAACGCGCCTATCCCACTGCGCAGCTTTGACGAAGTGCCGGTGGAGGATGGGCTTTGTGCCGCTCGCCCCCCGACGGTGTACGAGCTGCCGTGCTCACTGATGGAGTTCGTGTCTGGTGGAGACAACGTCGCTGAGGCGCACCTCTTCGCGCGCGAGATCGTCGACGACATAATTGATGTGGCAGTGACAGGCGGAGAGGTGGCGGCGCTCGGTCGCGTCGTGGAGATGATGGTGACATGCGTAGAGACCGCTGAGGACATGACAGATGGCGTCGTGCTGGAGAGGCTGCGCGCGGACGCTGAAGAGGCGGCATGGGCGGAGCGGCAGGCGTTCCTGCAGGAGTGGGGTGAACTCTGCAACGCGCAGCGCCGCCCTTCATCGTTCGACGATGCGCTGGACGCGGCGGTGGAGGCGCCGGAGCCGTTATTTAGCGCCGGATCGCAGCAGCGCGTACTCAGCGCCAGCGACGGCGTGCGTGTGTGCCTCGCGCGGGCAGCTGAGGACGCCGACCGGCTGCAGGAGCTCCTGCGCGTGGCGAACTCTGCTCTCCACAGCCTGGAGCTGGTGCAGTGTCTGCGCGAGTACAATGACACCCTGCAAAAGCGGGAACAAGCCCTCTTCGGCCAACGCAGCAAGAACGACGGCGACAAGAGCCACCACCGCAATCACCATCTCCACAACATGAATAACACCAATGACAAGGGTGTGGAGGGGGTGCTAAGCGTGGACTCCACCGCTGTTGTCACGCGGCCGCGACTTGTGACGCTTGTTTCCCGTGAGCAGCGCGAGATTCCCCTCTATGCGCTGGACCCCTTCCGTTGCTTGAAGCTGCATGGTGATCGTATACGTGTGCCGTTCCTGGAGTTCGGCTACACCGAACTTCGGGTGCTCGGTGACCACATGAACGCACCCGAAGAGGAGGTTGCCGCACAGCTTCGTGACTTGGACCCACCTGCTGACAAACAGAAGAGAATGCTGCATATGGCACTGGAGCTGCAGGCCCCCCTGCTTGCTCTACGGCTTTTTCCCTTGGTGTACTGCCGCGCCACTGGCCGCTTCGGCGACGAAGCGGCGAGTGCCGTGCGGGAAGTGGTGAGGGCAAATGATTTCTTCCTTCGGTACGGCGTGCGTGATTGGCTACAACTGGAGACGCTCGGTGGCCCTGCGATCGCTAGCGGCATGGACGTTCTTTGGTGGCTGCGCTACCAGCGGGAAGCGGGCGATGGGGCGGAGCTGTACAGCAGCTACAGCGGCGCGTGGAAGCAGGTGTACGCGGAGACGCGCGTGCGTCTGCTACTCTCACGTGGCGCTAGCCGTGTATCGGAGGCAGAGGCGTCGCTGTGGTTTGAGGGGCTTGGCCGTCATGTTGCCTTCATCAGCTTCAAGGGACAGACGCACGTCGCGGATGCGGAGGTGGCCATGCTGGCTGCGGCGTGCCCGCTTCTGCAGTCGCTTGACCTCTCCGGCACCGCCGTGATGGACGAGTCGGTGCGGCTGCTGGACACGCGATGCAAGTGTCTGGTGGAGTGCAGCGTGGCGGGGAGTCGCGTGTCGCGAGAGGCGGCAGCGCGGCTGAGCGACATCTGCATGCGGAATGCGCGGAATCGCTAAGGAATGGCACATCTCTCTGATCCTCTTAATCATCGGTTTGGTATCGGCCCTGACTTCTCAGTATTTATCGTAATTGTGTGATGTGCGCGGTGCGCTGTCCAGCCGCTGGTTCCCCCCTTTTGCGCCCTCCACACACTCACACACATACACACATACATACACGCGTTATTTTCGCGGGACGAAGGTGGAGGATGACATGCTTCCTCTCCGTCAGAAGAGGAGTGGCACCATCACCATCGGAAGCAGCACTGACAGTCTATGAGCACGCTAAGAGAAGCAATTCAATGCCCCTGCCAGACGCATTTTCTCTGATTCCCTCTTTCTCTATCTACAAGGGCAATATCTCCCACGGGGGGGGGGCAAAAGTAAGGAGTGGGAGGGTATGCTGAAGGAACAAGTGGATGGCTGCTGGAGGGCCGCGAGCCGCAGTCGACACGGGTGCTCTCTCGGGCTATCGTCATTGTTTACGTTCTTCTCTCACTCGTCGCGGTGGTGCTGAGCATTGTCCTCGCTGTGCGCCCCGGCGGCCACCCGAACACCATCGTGAATGCCGTGGCGATCATTTTCGTTGTGGGCCTGACGCTGCTGCGCATCCGGTGGTACGGCCGCGACCACCAGGACCCGAAGCAGAAGCGCGCCATCTACGGGCTCATGTTCGCCGTGCTCCTGCTGGACGTGGCGGCGTTCATGGTCTCCAGCGAGTCGCTGCACTGTCATGAGCCGGCCCCGTGCCCGGAGATCATCACTACCACCACCACCACAACAACCACATCTGCACCAAGTACGGTAGATGTGAGCATCAACCGAAGCGTTATCGTTGCGGGGATGCGGAAGAGCGTATTCATTAGTGGTGTTTTTGTAAAGTACGTTTTGTATGCCTTCGTGTTCAAAACCTCGCATCCTTCTGTTCGGAGTGCCACCAGCCATTGTTGCTGTTGCTGTTTTGGTACATTCCCTTCTCTGCCCCTTTCAGTGGTTTTGTGTAGGCAGGCGTCGGCGGCGGGTGGGTTGGGCTGGCTCGGAGCCAGCAACGTCGAGATGTCGAATCAGGAGTCGCTGAAGGGGGCGATGCGCGAAGTACTAGAGGCGAAGGGCGTGATCGATCACGTCAAAGCAGAGCTGCGTGCTGCCATCTTTCAATCGCTGCAGGACACTGCCTCACAGGGAGAAGGCGCAGAGTCAGCACGGCCGCCGGTGCCGCCGGAGAACTTGCTGTTGAACGAGCTCATCAAGGAGTACTTAACCTTCAACGGGCTCGAGCACTCTCTAGCGGTGTTCAAGGCGGAGTGTGGGTCGAGTAAAGATGCCGCTGCTGCGCCCATTCCGCGTGCTGTTCTGGCCGCGCAGCTGAACATGACGGGTGCACCGGCGTCGGTGCCGCTGCTGTACGCCATGCTGCACGAGGCACGCGCCTCGAAGGACACTTAGTTGCCACCAGCAGAATGCGCGCGTGCACACACACACACACCACACACCACACACAGAGAGGGAGAGAGTGACAAAGGGAAGGAAAGAGAGAGTGTGAGGAATGCAGCTGTGTGGGACGCCATGTGCGTATGTTGCTGTGGGCGTCTGTGTGCGTGTGTGTGTGTGTGTGTGCACGGCCTTCCTTCTTCCCTCTTCAAGCCTTTTTTTTGGGGGTGACGTAGTTGGCCAGGGAAGATGAGCAGCGACAAGCTGCTCGACATCATATTCAACATGAAGTTCACCATGAAGCAGATGAACAAGAGCGCCGCCACCGCGGAGAAGGCGAGCGAGAAGGAGAAGCTTCTCGTCAAGAAGGCGCTCGAGAAGGGCAACCCGGAGGCCGCCCGCATCTACGCGCAGAACGCTATTCGCAAGCGGAACGAGTCGCTGAATTACCTGCGCCTCGCGTCCCGCATAGACGCCGCGGCGTCTCGCGTGCAGACGGCGCTGCAGATGCGCCAAGTGTCGAAGTCGATGCAGCAGACGGTGCGCGGCATGGACAAGGCACTGCAGTCGCTCGACCCGATGAAGATCGCGAAGGTCATGGACGAGTTTGAGCGGCAGGCCGGTACGCTGGAAGTCAACCTCGGGACGATGGACGCCGCCTTTGAGAGCGCGCAGGCAACAACGGTGCCGGTCGGCGACGTAGACACGCTGATGGAGCAGATCGCGGCGGAGAACAATCTCGACATCCGCGAGAAGATGGGCGGCGCACCGATACGCGGGCAACTCCGCCCAGAGGAGGTGGACGAGGCGAAGGAGATGGCGGAGAGATTAGAGCAGCTGCGCACAGGTGCGGCGTGAATGGAAGGGAAGAAAGGCACAGACGTATATATATATATATATATATATATATATGCGTCTACGGCTGTGGCTGCTATTTCTTTACTTTTTCAAGCGCAGCCTGTTTGCTTCCTTCACATCCATATTTCGTTGGCTTTGTTTGTGTGCGAGTCGCTCACGTGTTGTCGTGTGCCCTTACGATGTGGCTGGATGCTGCGCACGCACACACACATACCTTCACCGCACTACATAGTGGGTAGCATGGGTGTGAAGAGGCGGGATTATCACATTGTAGAGTCCCGTGTGCCATGCGCCTCTCTCTGCCGATGCCCCTTCCACATTCTATCCCTTTCTCCCTCATTCTGTCTGCTTTTTGTGTGTTTGTGTGTCTGTGTGTGTATGCCTTTAGGTGTGACGATGAGGAAAGGCACCAAACGTGCGGCCCGCGCGGAGGAGGATGTCCCCACCACGCGAAGGCGGCTGCGCGACCGCGATGAGGAAGAGACAGCGGCGGTGGCAGAGGAGGAAAAACGGAAGGAACAGCTTCAACATAAGGCGGATGCGCACCGCCGCGCTCCCGTCAACGAAGACGAGGAGTGGGAGGACGCGTCCGACGATGATGACGACGATGATGATTACGGCAGCATCAACGAGCCGCTGGACGAAGATATCGAAGAGGAGATCATTGACGACGGCGACGACGAGGACGATGAGGACGAGGATTACGCCGAGTTTCAGCGCGAGACAGACGCCGTGACGAAGGAACTGCGCCGCGTGACGTTTGACGAAAGTGCGTTGCAGCAGCAACAAGAGGACGGCGAGGACACGGCTCCAATGGTGTGGCGCAGCGACCAAGCGGAGGCTGGCGAGCAGCAGCAGCAGCAGCAGCAACAGCAGCTGGTGTACTCCAACAAGGCGTATGACTCCTTCTTCCAGCTGCGCACAGAGTACCCATGCCTCTCCTTCGATGTGTTGCGTGACAGAGATGCGACAAACCACAACAAGTACCCACTCGCACTCACGCTGGTGTGCGGCTCGCAGGCGGACGAGCTAGCCAAGAACCAACTCTACGTGCTGCGCATCACAAACATATGCCGGACGAAGCACGACGTGGAGAGTGACAGCGACAGCGACGACAGCTACATCGGCGACGAGGGCGAGAGTGAGGATGACGAGAATCAGGACGGGGAGGAGGTCAACAACGGGGAGCCGATTGTGCATCACCGAACGATTTCACACTATGGCACTGCCAACCGTGTGCGGTGCGCCCACCACAACACGAACTTAGTCGCCGTGTGGTCCGACGCGGGCCACGTGCAGGTGTTCGATCTCGAGAACGACGTGGAGATATTATGCGACTACGCCAACTGGGCAAAGAGACACGGGCGTCCCTCCACACAGAAGAAGAAGCCATCGGCTCTGGTCTTCTGCACACCATCGGCGTCGCACAAGACTGAGGGCTACGGTCTCGACTGGAGCACTGTGACGCCTGGTGTCTTCGCCTCTGGCGATTGCGGCGGCGATCTCTTCGTGTGGAAGCCGTCCGACGACGGCCGCTGGAAGGCGGTTGCGAGCAGTACGTGCAGCAGCAGTGGCATGCCGGGGGCATCCGTGGAGGAGATACAGTGGAGCCCCACACAGGCAGACGTCCTCATCGCGACCCGCGTGGGCGGCGTTGTGGAGGTGTGGGACACGCGCGACATGCGGCGCTGCAAAATCAGCTGGCAGGCCGACCCCACCGACATCAACGTCGCCGACTGGAACAGGGCGCGGCAGGCATCGCACCTGCTCGTCACCGGCGCCGACAGTGGCGCGGTGGCGGTGTGGGACCTCCGCAAGGTCGCTGAGGCAACCCCGATTCAGCAGCTGCCGTGGCACCGCGGCAGCATCACGTCTGTCGAGTTCTCACTGCACAACGAGAGCGTCCTCGCCGTCACCGGCGATGACGGCCAGTGCACGCTGTGGGACCTCAGCCTCGAGCGTGATCCGAGTGAGGAGAAGGAGGTGATTGGCGAGCTGTTCGGACGGCAGGACTTGACGGGCATCCCCGACCAGCTGATGTTCCAGCACCAGGGTCTTACGCACCCGAAGGAGGCGCACTGGCACGCGCAGATACCGGGCATGGTGCTGACCACGGACTACGCGGGGCTGCACCTCTTCCGGCCAATGAACTGGCGTTCGCTCATGAAGTAATGGAATGAAGGAACGAAGGAGGGCAAAAAAAAAAGAAAGGAAAGAGAGACATCTGTAACGACGCAAAGGAGAGAAGAAGGCAAGAAACAAAAAAAAATTAGCAACAGCAGCACGAAGAAGAAGAAAAGTGAGGAGGAAAAGAAAAGAGTGCATGCAGGAGAAGGAGTTGGGGTGGGAGGCCTTCGATCACCTTTCGTCGCATAAACGGCTAACTGACGTACACACATCCACGCGTCCCGCTCCACTAGGGGCACCACTAGGGGTTTTGTCTGTCGCTCTCCTGAAGCGGTATTTCCTTCCGCATAAATATTATATATTGCTGTTGCTCCTTCTTTTTTTCGTCTTTCCTTCGCCTCTCTTCTTTCACATGGTGGCTGCATACAGTATTGAGGGAACTTCCTCCAGCTTCCCCTGTCGTCAGGTCGCCAAGCAGCCAACTAGTAAGGAGCAAACTGGAAGGATTCGTCATGAACCTGCTCACCCCCTTTGCCCTTCTGATTGTCAACTGGAGTCTTGACTTCACTGACCCGGAGGTACAGCGGATAATCAGCTACATCTTCTATCTGGTGCATGGCGTCGTCTTCATTGTGATGGGTATTCTCTTCTTCCGCATTTGGGTAAGTGACGACACGCGCGTGGTGCATGCGAAGGATTCATACACTAACGAAATGGAGAAGATGACGACGTGGGAATACGACTCCTCCAGGTGGCGCACCTTGTTCTTTTCAAAGCTTCTTCTTCCAGTTGCCGTGGGCCTTTTTGTGGCGTCGCGGTGGAATACGCCCTTTCCGCTGCTGCTGCAGTGCATCAGCAACCCCAACACGGTCTACCGCTTCCCTCTCTTCCAGCTGCACCTGCTGCACAAGCCAGAGGAGGGAAAGTTGGTGCGCCCATGGAAAGAAGAGTCCGTGATGCCGGAGTGGATGCAGCAGATATGGCAGCAGAGTCAGCCGAGTGAGGAGACTCCCGCGCCGGGCTCACCCGCCCACAAGAACAAAAAGCGGAAGTCTTATAATTGAAACCACGACGCGAAGGCGGAGGAGGCGGGCAACGGACTGAAGGAGAAAGGATTGCTGCGAAGATAGGGAAGGGGAACTCGTTAAAGGAGCCCTGCAGGGTGGGCATCTACCACCCAGCTGTGCGACGGTGTAGCAGCTCTCGTGTGGGCCTCGTCCATGACGGGGGGGGAAAAAAAAGATGAACGCTTCCAATGCAAAAGAGAGAAGCGAAATACACAAAATGCAAAGGAATGGGCGATGAAAACATTTATTGTGGAAAATTGCAGAAAACATGAATACGCAATTGCTTACTGAAGTGTCCACTTGCTCTCTCTTTCTCTCTCTCTCTCTCACACACGTAAATGATCGTCGGCTAACCACCACGCTTTCACATCCATCCGCCTACTCTTCCTCGTCATTTGTGCGTCACCCGGTCATTGTGATCTCCCTCAACCTGTCCGTCTCCTCCTTTTTTTTTGTTGTTGCTATTGCCGCGGCAGTGGTGTGGCTGTGAGATCCCTGGGCCGGAGTATATACGAACACTAGGTAGGGAGGGGCGGGGGTAAAAGACACAGCTGACCAATGCAGAAGCTGCTGGAGGATGTGCTAGAGTCGGGTGACGTGCTTGAGCTCGAGAGTGCTATCATCGGTGCGCAAAGCAGCATTGTCGCCTCGCCTAATCCTCGCCAGGTAAGCAGCCAACTCAACGATATCCTCCTGCGTTGCAGGAAGACGTTAGTGCTGCGCCTCGAGGAGTGCAAGCCGCTGCTGAAGCCGCTTCGCCGGGCATGCCGGAACTTTGATGAAGAGGCACTGACGGATGCCCTCCACCGTGTGCACTGCGCCCCACCGGAGCTGCGGCGGTACATGCGCACGGACATCCGACAGGCCGAGGCGCTGCGCAGCCGCATGCGTCAGGCAGCGGAGGAGGCGCACCGACTCATGCAAAGCAGGGACTGGCGTGAGGTGGATCACTTTCTCAACACCAACACCGCCATCCTCCCCGACCGAACGGTGTTGGCGCTTATGCAGAGACGTGAGGCACTCTTTGTGCCGCGTTGTGGGCAGCCCACAAACACCCCGTTGTGTTTGCCAGATTTGCCTGCGCCTTCACTCTCCGATGCCCGCTCCCAGTGGCCGGAGGAAAAGGTGAGGCCCGGCACGCATGCCAGCCTTGCGCTGGGGGCGGTGCGGTGCGACGAGGAGAATAGCCGCCACGAATTGCTCGAAGAAGAGCACCACCAGCGTGTGCTTTGCTTCAAGTCGGTGATGGAGGCTATAGCATTGCTGCTGGTGCCCCTCGACGGCACTCAAATTTCAGCAGAAGAAGCAGCAGCAGCAATATCGAAAACACCACGCAGCGTGACGGCGGAGGTAACACCGGTGTCGCGTGATAGGGTGAGTGCGTCGCCGTCGCGCAGCTCCCCAGACGGCGGGTGCGGTGCCCCCCCAGTGGGTGGCGCGTTGACGCCGAAGGTGTCTCCCATCAAATCGAGCCTTCTGGTGGATTCCGCTGCGAGGATGGAGCCGCGGCGACTTGTTGGGCTTAACTCCCCGTCGGCCGAGACCCGCGACAACAGCTCGAGCTACATTGTACTGGAGGGTACCATCACACCCTCTCTTCGGGAGCGGCAGGCTGTGGTGTCGCCAAGGGTGTGGGCGCAGGTCCGTTCTGTGATGCGTGAGGAGGACGTGCGTCGCCACAATATTGAGGGCACTGAGGATTTCGAGCGCAGCGTATTCCTGCTGCCCATGGCGGCGCGCAGCGCACTCCTCACTCGCATCCTCCCGGGGCGGCGGTCATGGCCGAGGGGGTCCTGAAAGGGGGGTGCGTAATGACCTTCAATTTTCTCTCACCGCCTCTCTTTTCGTGTTCTCCATTTATGTTTCTCACTTTCTTTCGCTCGGATCTACACGTGGAAGACAATGCTCTATTCCTTTCTTGCTCTTTTATATGCACTCACCCTGTCACCTTTGTCTCTCAGGTATTCTTGCATGGCTCGTGGGCCGCAGCTCCGGCAGTGCTGCGCCCAATGTGCGTGCGGCTGCGGCTGCTGCAGGCTCCTCAGCGAGGCCCACGCGGCACGAGAGGAGCGACTTCGCGAAGAAGCGTTGCTGCAGGCAAAGCACAAGTGGCACCCGCTGGAGGTGCCGAAAATGGGGCAGCTGGCACGGCGTTTTATGAACGAGGAACAGGACAACACGAGCGATCAAGCCATCGCAATGCGGATGCGGTTTATGTACTAGATGCTTCACAGTTTCACCACCCCTCTTTATTGCCCGTCGTGCAGTACGCTCTCCGATTATTAGAGGTGTGCGCAGTCTATGAGCCATATTTCACGTGCCATTACGCATGCTCATTTTTTTTTCTTCACTCTTTTCTTTGCCTCCTTTCTGCGGGGTTTTGGCAGTGGAGGGTGAAGAGATGCGGCAGGAACGGCAGGGTCCCGCCAGGAGTGGGCGCGGCCCCCGTAGCAAGTTCGTCATGGTGTGCTTTTCACAGATAGTCGTGTCGTCAACGCTGCTGGTGCTGTTTGTCGGACATCTGACTGCCGCGAACACGCTCCTCCAGTTGAGTTCGCACGTATTCCGCTTCTCATGCATCACTGCCGGCGCTCTTGCGGCCCAACTGGTTGTATCCGTCGCCGCTGTTGTTAGTGTATGGGTATGCTTTCCGAAGCTGCTGCTGACCGCGACGCTGAGCATCACACTCCTGCTGGTGGCGATTTCTTTCGCCATCACGTGGGTGGTGGAGCTGCGACACGGCGCGTGGAATGCCTTTTTCGCTTCTGCCTACGATACAAATGGAGACGACGCGTGCCCTGGCATTGCCGGTGGCGACTGCTGCGGGTGGGACTACTGCCCATACCCGATGTGCCCATTTGCACACCGCTCGTGCGATGGTGTTGTGGCGAAGTGGGCTCACACGTTTTTCATGCGGGCGGCGCCAATGCTGTCGCTGGCGCTCGCACTGGGCGTTGGGCAGACGGTGCTGGGCCTTCACCTCGTGCAGCAGTCGTGGTGGTGGCGGCGGAGGTGGAGGTCGGCCTCCGCAGCAGCGCCTGCACACCTCGCGTCGCGCATGTGATGTGCCCGCGTTGCCACCCCCCACCCCCGCCCCCATACCGTTGTGGCTGGCACTTGCAGTCGCCCGTTTGTCTTGCGTGGGCAATGTCTTTCTTCCTTGGCAACGCTTCCTCTTTCTCGTGGCGCAGACGCGTGGTTGTGTTTTTTGTGTCTATTGGCGCCCCCTCCCTCCTTCCCTCCCCC
>NW_008825984.1:0-16348 GCF_000691245.1 Trypanosoma grayi
TCTCTCTCTCTCTCTCTCTCTGTCTCTCTCGCTTTTCCTCTGTTCCCGTTTCCCCTCGCTTTCCTCATTTTTCTCCCTAACTCAATCTCATTGGCTTTACTGTGCTGGGCAGCCCAAGTGCCTGCTCCTCCTTCTGTTCGTCTTGCCACCATCGTCCCGGCTCACTCCTCACGCAATCTTCCGCTTGAGGAAGCCATAGCCGAGCTCCTGGCCCTCCTGCTGAAGGATCTCAAAGTACTGATTGATCATCGTCACCGCCAGCAGGATACCAGTGCCGCTGCCGATGGCTCCAAGGAAGTCGGCAAAGATCGTGAGCGCGCCAACGCAAAGCCCGCCGAAGCTTGCCGCAACCGGGATGTACTTTTCAAGGAGACGCGCCATATCCTCTTCGCTCTCGCGCGCCTGCGCCAGCCAGCGGCCCTCNCCGCAACCGGGATGTACTTTTCAAGGAGACGCGCCATATCCTCTTCGCTCTCGCGCGCCTGCGCCAGCCAGCGGCCCTCTGCAACGAGCCGCTTGGCCACGTCGCGCGGGCCGGTGTGGCTGATCGTCACCCACAGCTTCGAGAAGATGGCGCAAGAAAAGAGAATGAACACAACGTAGAAGATGGCATGGATCGGGTCGTTCAGCATGTCGTAGAAGGTGACAGGGGGCGTGAGGTAGTACGAGAGGCCGCCCACAGGGTACATCTGCCCGCTCTGACTGTACGCGCGCTCCTCCCAGCGGCCGAGGAGGTTGATCAAGAAGTTGTGCTGCCCAAAGCGGCGCGAAAGGATCTGGGAAAAGAAGTTGATGTTGGACACAACGCTGGCCTGCAGAATGATCGGCATGTTGCTGGTGTAAAAGAGCTTGATCATGTACGGCTGGCGGTCTGCACCCGCGTGGCGCGACTTGGTCATGAGCGGCACACGGAATCCCTGGAAGAACACCACAACAGCGAACACCACAAGTGTGGCGAAGATGTTCGTGAGATTCGGCAGCTGAGGGCGATAGAACGCCTCCTTCAGCGCACGCACCTTGTCGGAGCGCGAGACCAGGAGGTGGAAGAAGGCGATAATGGCACCCTCGAACTCCGCGCCGCGGCCAGTGTTGATCGTCGAGGGAGAGAAACTCTTCCAGATGATCGTGTCACAAATGTTCGTGGCTATGAAAAGCGATGTACCGGCACCGAGGCCCCAGCCCTTCTGCAACAGTTCGTCAAGAAGAATGCAGATGAGTGTGGCCATCATCAGCTGTATAACGATGAGGGTGCACATAAACGGTCCAATTTCCCGTACATCACCGTACATGCCAGAGGACACATAAGCTATAGCCTCCACGGCGGTGATGAGGAGGGCGGCAATCTTCTGAATTCCTTCAAACACTGCCCGCTCCTGTTTATTGTTCACGTCATAGTTGATGATCTTCACTCCAGAGAGTAACTCTAGAATGAGTGAGGCGGTGACAATAGGTGAAATGCCAAGTTCCATGAGTGTTCCCTTGTTGCTAGCCAGCACCACGCGCATCCAGTAGAATGGATCGCTCGTTTGGCCGGGCCGGGCGCCAAAGACAGGGACCTGGCAGCAAATCAGAAATATGAAAAGGGCCGCCGCTGTCCACATGATGCGCTCCTTGATAGGGGGGATGCGACGGGGGCGGGCCACCTCCGGGAGGAGGGCCAAGATGGGCTGCGCCATCATAATGTAGTTCGTCATTCTTCTAAGATTACCACTTCGAGTTGTTGGTCAGATTGTACCCTTCTCAAAGTGGGTAAGGCCACTGTTTTCCTTGTGCTTGTTGCCGCAGCACAATGAGCAAACAGGAGAAAAACAGAGAAAAAGAAAGAGAGAGGGGGGAAGGGAGAAGAAGAAGAAGGAGGAGGAACAACACAAGAAGAAAAAAAAAGAAACACAGCAGGGTTCCACGGGAGAGAAGGTAGCAAGAGATGGACATCACACTACTACGGCATAATCCGAGCAATGCGAAGATTCCACTTGCACGGCCGCCTTCGAGGACGACACCCTCAGCGGCGGCACGACAAGGGGAGAGGGGGCGGGGGAAGAACAACAGCACGAGGGATGTAACAAACCTCATAATAATGAAAAAGAAAAGCGAACACAAGACCCTACTCCCCTCTTCACATACAAACGCATAGAAGAGGAAAGAAAAATATAGATACCGTGATTTGGTTTTGCCTTCTACAGAGTAAAGAGGGGGAGGGGGGGCGTGCCGGGTAGAAATAGGCGTTACAAAGACGCTGGCGGCCCAAAAAGAAAACATCCCCAGACGCTACTCAAATATATCTCCCTCCCTCTTTCTTCCCTCGCCATCTCCTCGACGGAAACCTTCTGAGGGCACTGGGATGGGATGAGATCAGATAGAAGGACGGAGGAGAAATAAAGTCGACACGACAGAACCGGTGGTGTTGGTGCGAGTGAAAAATAAAGAGTGAGTGTTGGGTTTGTATTGAACAAAACCGTAGAAGCACCATCACATGACGCTGACCGCCTTAACATTCCCACCATAAACTAAAGGGCCACACAGGCAAAGAATTATAACAACTAAAAGGAAATAAAAGGCACAAACCACGGCAGGCAAAACAGAAATAAATTAAAAAACGGCGATCCCATAAGGCACAGCCCATGGGGCATGTGCAAAAATAAGGCGTTACCCCGCAGCCTGTTAGTGCCGAAGAGTCAAGTGGGGAATCAGAGAAAGGGTGAGCGAGCGAAAGAGAGAGAGAGAGAGATGTCTCGGTAAAAACCACGGATGTAGTTGAAGTCGATCACATTGTCTTCTTTTGTTTTTGTTTTGCTTTTCGTTCTGCTTCCTGTTGATGCTGCCTTACCGTCCCACATTCTACTCAACAGGAAGCCATGAACAGCAAGGATTAACAGTGGGAATAAGGCGGATGCAATACAAAAAGGAGGGAACGATGTGTTCTTTTTCCTTCGTTTGTTCCGGGTGTATTCTCTCACCCCACCCCCACCCCTCCTCGCTGCTGTTCCACTCTTGGTTGGGAAACGAAAGGGCACGCCGTCTAGTTCGATCCCAGCCAAGAGAAAAATAAAAAGAAAAAAAAGAGCAAATGCTATCACTTGCTTCGACGTCTCTGGAACCGGCGCCGCCTCGTGTCTTCACGTGCGAACTGAACCATAAGGAAGGGCTGAAGATCGGGTTGCCGTCGCAGCCATCGCAAACACTGACGCGCATCTCCAGGCCGCTCAAACAGCACGAACCCGCTTTGCCTGCCATAAGAGACGTAAGAACGAAACCCAGCAAAGCGCTCCGAGAAAAAATCGCGGTTCAGAACCATCTCGACAACGGCACATGCATCACCATTGTCTCTGGTAGGAGATGAAGATGAAGAAGGCAAGATGTGCTCCTCTTTTATTGATGTTTCGGCGGCCACACCACCACGCGCCATGTTTTCCCGCCGCGAGGAAGACGTCAGCACCACCCTTTCAGGGGCGGCCGTGCTAGCTGCGCCGCATGTAAATGGCGGCTCCTCTTCTTCCTCCTCCTCCTCCTCCTCTCCCAGCGTGTCCTCTTGAGATGAGAGACAGTGGTGCCGATGGTGGAGATGCGACCACATCCGGAAGAGATTTTCTAGCCTCCTCGGCGGATGTAGCTGAGGCTGTGGATGTGGCTGCTGCTGTTCTTGTGTATTTAGGGCTGGTGAAACTTCCGATGTATCCCACGCCCTGCCACTTCTCTCTACCTCTGTTTCTGCAGAGGAGTACGTTAAGTCCGTGATTGATGACAAAGGTTGGTGTGGAAACCCTCGATAACGCAAAACTTTAACGAACAGTGTACTGCTGGGAAGATCTGTGTCGTCGAGAGCAGCAAATGAACCACCAGGATCCGATAAACTCACCCGAGAGCGCCCGATATGCGACATAGATGGGGTGACGTACGTATGAGCACCTTCAGTGCAGCATCGGTTGTGGGACTGCTGCTGCTTTGGACGCCAGTGACAATTTTGCTGCGGGATTGGGTGTTGCGGGGGCCCACTGTTACCCAGTGGATTTTCCGTTTCCCTACTGTTCCAGGGACAGTCGCTACCATGTGTATTTGAGCCGCCAGCACTTCGGGAGAGCGGGCTCCGAGCGCGAACTTGCGGGACCGTTGCCATATGGTGTAATCGTGTTTCCACCGGTAAGCCCGCATGGCATGAAGATGGCGGAAAGAAACCCAACGGCGGCTGACAGGACATATGTGAAGAGAGTCTCGGTACAGTAGCGCCACCGTACCGCTCCTGATTCAACGAAGGCTGGAGTGGGGCGGCTGAAGGCACAAAATTGGGGCGGCATGTTGGGGTACTGATGGACCACTCAGCGACAAGGATGACACTGTTCAGTAGCAATTCCGTAGAGCGGGCAGGGTCACCCGCGCAGCGGTTGTACTCCTCGTATGGAACTGGTAAGCGGAACTTCGGTGGAATCGGCGTCCACGTAGGCGGCATGGAACGCAAACAGCTGGCTGCAATCTCAGTCGTCACGTCCAGTGTAGAAAACCACTGTAGTGCCCGGTGGGCAGACTCCACTGTATCATAGTCTGCAAACCCAACATCGCGCCCACCACTTCGCTTTACTCGAAGAGCGAGAAGTCCTTCTCTTGGCACGTAAGGCAACAAGTTTTGACTGTTGTCAATGGTGGGTGGCACATTTGTAATGAATAATGTTCGTATGGGCGGCAACCCCGTCTTCTGCACGAAATGCGGTGGCATCGGTCTTGGGCGTTCACTGTAGCGAACCAAGGATGGTGTCAACGACGGTGATAGAGCAACGTCAGTCAGGCATCCTCTCCCGCCATTTTGTAAAACTGGGCGACCTGCTCCACGGCCATCTCCTCTTGGCCACATGAACTCTAGCAGGAAACACCTGCAGCAACCGCCACACGATTGATCTTTATATCGTGTACTTGCCGTGCAGATTCCACGCGGTGCAGTCGTTCCTCGATGTCACGTCTTCGTAAACCTTTGGAGGAAGCTTAGTGATGGAGAATTGCTTGTTGCGAGTGTCTTTGTACACGTGTCGTCTCTGCAGCCCTCCAAGTAAAGCCTCCTTCCAGGAAACCAAACCCGATAAAACTAAAAAAAAAAAAACGTGTTAATATTCTCTGTGAAGGCACTTTCTCTTGTGGTTATTGATCGTTCTTCAGGGAAAGTGCCTGTGAATGTCTCTCGGTGTATCTGCGTGTGTGGGTGAGAGGGCAAGTCTGCGCGTGAGTAACTGAGTGTATGCCTAATTTTTGTGATGGAGTTTGTGAGTGGGAGTGTTGGCAAATGAGTGGACAGGTGCAACTATCACGTTCAACGACGGTGCGCACCTTCGCCCACTCCAACCTCACCTCGCTGTACGCGTAGAGATGATGTATGGTGCCAGAAAACCAAACCAATAGCCTTATTACCTTGTTTTCCACGATTTAAGACGAAATAAAAGCAGGAACAATAATAATAATAAAACGCCGGTTGCAGCGCACCCACCAGATGGACAGGCACAGAAAGCACGGCCAACAGTCAGTACCAGCATTTCACTGGTGCACCTGCATGTGCGCATGAGGCAAACGCAAACACACCCACACACCCACACAGACTCTCTCTCTCTCTCACAGGGAAACATAGTCACACAAGCACCTGACTCCTCCGCCTCTTCTTTTCTTCCTAACTCTCCTCCCTACTCAAGGGTGGCGCAATTCACCAAGCCACCGCATGACATTTTTTTTCCGCTTTTTCTTTGTTTTGTTTGTTTGTTTGTTTTTCTCATTCCTCCGTTCTCCAATCGCTCTCGCCCGCTATCCCTCCATTGTACCCGTTTGGGAGAGTAGTCTTTTCAACGTGACGTCCTATTCCGCTACACACTGCTGAATACATCCCTCTTAGATGGCAGAAACCACTGCCCTCGGGTTCTTTGCAGCAGCAGCCTCAACCTTCTCAGCCTCGCTCTTCATCCCAAGCGCTCGGAGCTCATGTGCTACCGCCAACGCAACGGATTTAAAGCTGTGGCCTGCTGATATTGTGCCGCCATTCACTGTATGATACGTGCGACTCGCACCCCCGACAACTCCAGCGTAGGCGAGTTCAATGTTCTCCGTGGGCGCTACATCGTTGAGCAGCACCACAGAAAGAGACTCAGGGTGCATAATGAGTTGGTTCGTGGCGGCGGATGTTCCCTGTATATCGGATGACATACCTGCAGCGTTAATCGTCTCTGCTGATACCTTTTTGAAGAGCTCGTTAATATTTTCGTACTTCGTCGCTTGCTTGACGACAAGGGTGACGCGGTTCAAGCCCGCCTCCCTGGCCTTTGCCACGGCCACCTCAGCGCTCTTCTTGAAGGACTCCGTGGCCGCCTTCACCTCTGCATCCCTGTTGATGCCAGCGGAAGCGTAAACGTCGATGGCGTCCCGCAGCTGCACCTTATCAGGCGCAGAACGTGGCAGCACCGCGCGCACGAGCACCGTCTTCACGCCCTTGTACGCCGGAGCCGGCGAAGCAGGCACATTTGTCACCGCCGTGTGAACGCCAGTAGGTGTATCTGGTCCTACAACCACTGCATGTTGGTCCGCTGTCGTAGCAGTCGTCGTGCTTATCTTCCCACCGGTCGCCTTGTTGATAATAGTACTGGCAGCCTGGAGGAACGCTGCGGAAGCCCCGGCAGAGATGATGGTGATCTGCTTGGACATGAGCGCGAAGGCTGTTCTTGATTAACTCAGTCTGCGTAGAAAGACCGCTACCAAGAAGAGGAGGAAGAACGAGGAGGTCATATCAATTTGTGCACATAGTCACACTGATGCACAGAAACAGAGATCCACACAGATATATATATAAGCACAGAGACGTATACACATATTTCTACGTATGTAAGGAAGGGCAAATCGCTTTGTGGATGTCAGAATCATTTTTGCGCACTCTCATTTCACACAACCCATTTGGGTTTAGTATGATTTTTTTTTTTGTGGGCATCCACTGGGTGAGGTATGCATCAATTCGTCACTACCCTCACCACCAGCCTCAATGCCATCAGCTTCGTCCAATACAAAGGAACAACACACTAATGCAACATAGAGAAAGAAAAAACGAAAAAAAGAAAATTAAAAAGAAAGAATGTGTATGTGTGTGTACGCGCGGTTGTATGAGCACGCAAGATAGAGACGCCAGAAGTGGCTGCAGGCCTAAGAACTACTCAGGCGCCGCTGAAGTGGGTCATTACAAAGGGCTAAATTCGGAAGCCCGCTTGTACGCTGCACAGATGCGAACGACAGCGCAGTTGGGTTTGGGTATCTTCAAGTAATAGGAGATATGTTTTGCAATCGGAGTGAGAGCCGTCCATTACTTCCTGCTTCTCATACCTTCCCATTTCTACTTGAGACGACGATAAAGACACGCGCTGGGGAGGGAAAAAGCTAACTAAACAGCCTCACATATCTGGCCTCTCAACAGAAACTCATACGTGTCCCATAACTCCATAAGGTTCATAACGGTGGGGCACATCAGCAGCGTGTGTGGAGGGAACGCAAACCCCGTATGACGCGCCAGCTGCTGGGCAAACTCCACTGCACCGCGTGTCAAGGCACATTTGAACTGCATTTCGTAGTATCTTATAATGGGTGGTACTTGGTACACATTCATCAATGGGGGAAGCTTTTTGTCGGGGAGAACAACGTAACGTGGAACCGCATCCAGAATGCCGTCCCCAGCATTGGCACGGGCCGGCCCACCGCTTTGGGGGTTTGTCACCATATTATCGATGCGGTGAAACTGTCCACCCGTCATCGTCTGATCATGCGAATAAGTCCTAATAATATTGCCCAAGTCATCGTCAACACCAGCATCAACATGGTTAGAAAATGGAGTTTCGGATGGAAGCTCAGGCTGCTGGTTAGCAACCGCAGATGCCCTTGCGGAGTCCCCAACACTCACCAACAGCCCGAGTTGGAGAAAGCTGGTGGAAAGGTCCTCCACGCAGGCATGACAGCTCTTTTCCTCCCATTCCATGCTTTGCAAGATGGCGTTAATCTTCGCACACTTCGAGAGTGTCGTGTGGAGAACGCCGTCCGCAGCACTTCGACGCGGTGACGGAAGGACGTTTTCGCCAACTCGATCCTCAGGCTCTGAGAGCACCGTGATCTTCCGCTGTGTCCACGCAATAAGCTGGCCAACACACGGGAAAGTGAATGAGAACCCCAACACCACATCGTCATCGCGCAGATGGCTAAGGGAGTACGTCAGGTCTTGAGCCTCGCACGTCACTGCCAGCGCGACTTGATCCGCAAGAACGCACTTCGAAGTGTTGTTCCACGGCTGCCCATCCATAGGAGAGTAGACCGTTAGACGAAGCGACGACACGTCAATCTCCACGCCATTATCTTCCCAAAGCTGCAGCAAGCGCAGGTACATTAACTGGTTATAGAAGGAGCTATTCAAAGGGACTGTAGCTGGAAGGTACTCCCTGTGCACCTTTACCCCCGTGGCGTTGGCGTAACCAACAAGGATAATACTCAGCCGCTCCAGATCCACAGGATGGCCGCACACAACTGCCGAGCGGGGGCCGATGACACGCGTTATCTCCACCCTTGAAAGCGGGATTGCGTGAGAAGCATCGCGCCCACACCAACTACCACTGCTTTTGGGCCCCAAATGAACCCTATTTACCTCGTCTACAAGGAGTTGCAGTGACGTCGTTGAAATATTAACGAGAAGTAGGGCAAAGCTCTGATGTGAGCAATCTTGGAGACCCGCCTGCAGAGGTTCTTCGTTCACACTATAAACCGACCCGACGTAGAAGGCGGCACGGTACATTCGTGAAGTGTGGTACACCAGCTCCTCCTCCGTAGGTGACATCGCAACAGCCAAAGCTGAAAAAATATCCTTACCACTGACGAGCAGTCCACCCCGAAGACGGAGGGCTTCAAATACTTCATAGTAGCCGTGTAGCTTTGCTGTGACATAGAAGCACGAAGTAGTGTACAGTACATGCAGCGGCCACGTTAAAAGTGGGCTTCCGCAAAATACACCATCCGGTGCCTCGCGTGAATTGCGTAGAAATTCCATTATATTGAGTTCCTTCGGGTAAAGATCTTGGTTCGATTGCAGGACACGCTCGAGAAACGAATCGAGCAACGATCGGTGCCGTCTGAAAAGAGCAGCAAACGCCCCGAAACGCTCATACTCTATTGAACCAAAAAGCCCAAAGATACCACGTTCACTCCGTGGTGGAATTTTGGAGGCCTCCGGGGAAGACGCTTGAAAGGCAACTGCAACTTCAGGCTGTACCTGCCGCCCCAACGCGAGGGTCCCCTCATTGTGTGAATCCGCCGAGAGAGCAACACCCTTAAGCGCATCCTGCAGGCACAATACGCGAGTCTCCTTTCCTTTTACAGGGCTATCGGCTCTGGCCGTGATTTCTCCTTCTTCAAGAGTACTTGCTGATCTGTTTGAGGAAGGCTGTGTCGCGCATGCCACCGAATCTCCACGCAAAGCACCAGTGGCAGCCTCTACCTCCGCTTCGAAAGAGGTGTGGCACACATTGGGCACTGGCACTGTCCGATAAAGTGTGTCCAGTGCTGAGGCAACGACATGGTGATTGCTCCCACCCGCCAACTCATTGCTGCAAGGGACAGCGTCCTTTCCCAATGGCAGCACCTGCTTCATCGCACTATCCATCCCAATCCTTAGAGGTGCGATGGTACTGCCATTAGTCAAGACGGTGTTGGCGGACACCAACGATTCTGCTGCTCGCCTCACACCCAGGTCCTGGGTCGTCATATGGGAGAGCAGTGCACCGCCTCCGAGGCTGGAGCTGAGCCGCAGGTTGGAAGGTCGCCGTGAAGAGCGAGAAGCCACAGGATTGCTGTTTGTGTTTGCCCCCGAGGGCCCCCTGGGCGATGGCTCCACCAGAATCGTCAACGACGACGCATCGCCATGTGTGACGATGTTATCGTACGCGTTGTCAACATCATTGTTTGATGCGTTATTAGAATGCTGATTCAGAAACTGATGAGGGTAATGCATGTCAATCTTGTCCACCCTCGCCTCTTCCTTGTCACCTCGATCGGAGCAGCCGGAAGCACAGAGAGAGGATCTCACGTTGTTAATCCCTTGCAGTGCTTGACACTCACAAGTGCCTCCGCGTCACAAATCCCCAGCAATGTCTTGGCTCAGTTGTCAGAAGGTCTGCGCAGAGCACCTTGTTATCTTGTAATAATAAATCAATGATGGAGAATTGTTGTCTCTCTAGTCTGTACAAGGAGCGAGGAGCGTCGGCACTCCCTTCTCCCGCTGCAACGCACACAAAGGATCGATCTTTAAGTGGGTCCTTTATGATGCCTCTGATTGCTCGCAGCGGTGGGAGCACAACAACAGTAGACGGAAGAGAGAGAGAGAGATAGAGAGAGCAACAATTCCGGGGTGAGAGGGATCTGCACGGAGTGCACAACAGTGAGGACAAGAGAATGGAAATGTAAACACAAAAAAAACGGATACTTGAATGGTGACAATTTGTTGTGTCCTCTTTTTTTGTCTTCTCCCACCAGAGTAATGGCAAACACAGACACAGATTGCGCCAGCACCACCACATCTTCGCCGAAAAGGCAAAGAGGAGGAGAGCGCCTTGCCACAACGCCTCGAGGAGCATCTGCACTGTTTCCGTGTGGCATTAATCCAGACCAGCACCACCACACCCCGCAACGCATATCAAAAGAGCAATGCCACGGCGTCGTGGTCGGTGTGCGACAAAGCGAATGAACGGTACGCATACCGACGCAGCGACCCGTCCCCACCACCACTCTTCACGGAAACAGGTGACGGCGTTGATGCGGAGCGACGCCCCGTCATGAGCTCCAACCCGGCAGGATTCCACACAATGCGGTCACACCAGGCAGCGATACGCTTCCGCACGTAATCGCGCGCGGGTGTTGCCATGATGCGTGTTAGCACAATCTGCGCAGTCACTTTGTCGCCGGTGGCCTCAGTTCGTACTACCTTCTTCTTCGTCTCCATTGTCTCCTCACCCTCCTCTGCGTTATCCCGATCATCAGACGCAATCATTCCTGTTGTATGGGAACTCTGTGGGCAATCCTCCACAGAGGTGTGTGCGTACGTTGGTGGGAAGCGAACGGCGAACTCCGCCAGCTCAACGCCACTTTGCTGCGCTACCACATCCATCAAGCGCTGCAACTCAACGTCGAACTTCTTGATAATCTCCGCATGCGACGGTTCCGAAAAGAGTTCCCAAAAACTGTCTGGCGCATGCACACCTTTCTCGTCAAGTTTGACGTCCATTTGGTTGGTCTCCTTCAAGTGCTGCAGCAGGGCGCAGGCGTCGAGACGAACGTTGAAGTCGCCGAAGACAAAGAGCGGATCTTGTGGCGAGATGACAACCAAGCACTCCGCCATCGCTTCCAGCAGCGCCTCCTGTCGCTTCAGTGTGTACGGACTCGGGCTCGTCCTTGATGCTTCCGTGTTGCGAGTGTCGTGGTATAGGTGGACGTTAAGGTAGTTCACCACCACTGTGCCGAAGCGCAGCGACGTCAGCAGGAAGCCCTTACGGGACGCGCCAGCAGTAGAAAACTTGCCCCCGTGAAAAAGGGATGCCGGTGAGCCGGTGTACGTCGCAGGGTCGTCCATGACGCTGACGAACGTGCGGTGGCGAAACGACAGTATGCTGCTGATGGGGCACATGCGGTGCGACAGGAACACGATCGTTCCCATCGCTGTAAATCGCCCTGCGTCGTTGTTTGCTTCCATGAGGAGGCCTGACGACCACCCCGCCTCAGGCAACAGCTCTTTCAGTGCCTCCGCAAAGACGGCATTGAATTCCACATCCATCCGCTTACCCCCAATCTCCTGGAAGTGCACCACAATCACGTCGAGCAGAGGTGGCGCCACCACATTGGCGGCGGTGTCATCCGCAACAGGCGACAAACAGCTTTCAGGATCCGATGGGCCTTTCCGGAGATATGCAGCAAACTCGCGGCGACTAGCTTCATGAATCAGCACACGAAGCTCGCCCACGAACTCCACCACAAAGCGCTGCACAGAGTCCCGCACACCCTTCGCACCCTCACCGGCAGACTCATCACTCCCCTTCACATCAGTAGAAGAGGGATCAATACCACCAACATTCTGCGTCAGCAGCAGCATACTGAATGGTAAATCAGATGGCGTTTCGGTCGCATAACTGCAAGAGCTGTTACCGCCTCTGCGCAACTCACTTCGCGTTGCATGGCTCAACGTATCCAAGGGTAAAGATGCCTGATCGTGAATCGTCAAATCGGTAGTCGTGTCAGTTTTAGTAGCAGCGGAGCCTGACGTCTTGAAATCCGTCGCAGCCTGCCGCTCCCACTGCTGTTGATACTGTTGCGGAATCCGCAGTGCGGAAGTAATACCATCCAGTAAACTGCGCATCCACAACTGCTACAGCTCTTGTTCCGGTTCCCACCCTGATCTATGCCACACACCCTTCGCCGTTCTTTCACTCACGCAATCCAACGGAGTGAAATTAGAACCTACATGCAACGCCAACAGAAGAAGAAAGGACATCATACACCGACAAACACGTATAAGTACAAAAGCCACAACATTCAGATTACACTCTGAACGAATCCATAATAGATCAAAAGATGAAGAGAACTTTTGTGTTTTCAGCGTTTTTTTTTTGGTGGGATTTTTCACCTCGTTCCTTCCGCACTGTCCCAATGCCGGACATCTCCTCCTTACTTGCCAGACTCCGCCTTCTAGCCCCATTCAAGCACGAACATGGCGCCTGCAATACCACCAGACGGAAGCTGTAAAAATAATACGAGAAGACATGGGGCCGCAGCACAGCCGCCACACAAGAAAACAGGAACAACTCAAAGAAGAAAAACGACTCAACCATTGAAGACCAGGGCGAACGCACCTTCAGATGTATGCCATCATATTTGCAAGGCACAGCAAAGCAGCTCGCTCATAGTTCGCCCCCCTCCCCCCGTTCAAAAAGGCCCATAGCTACAAAAATATTTTTGAAAAAAATGGACGATCATGAGGAAAAAAAGAAACACCAACAAATAAAATAACGCCTTTTCTCTTTGCAAATATATTTCTCACACCCGATGAAAAAAANCACAAAAGACATTCACACCTACACATACACACACACGCACCGTACCTCATAATTATTTACTTCCCACTTTATTATCACCCCCCTCTCAAGCTACCATTACAAGACGAATCAAAAGAGAAATATTTGCGCGCCTTCTTATAGCTTGGCGGCGATCGCCTTGTACTGCGCCTCCATGCGCTTCTTCTCCTTGAGTGCGGCGTGGGCGGCAGCGACAGTGGCGACGGGCACACGGAATGGTGAGCACGACACGTAGTTCAGGCCCACACGGTGGCAGAACTCAATTGTGGCGGGGTCGCCACCGTGCTCACCGCAGATGCCCAGCTTGAGCATCGGCTTCACGCTGCGGCCCTTCTTCACGGCAATGCGCACAAGCTCACCAACGCCCTCCTGGTCAAGCGACTGGAAGGGGTCCTGGGTGTAGATGCCCAGGTTGCCATAGTGGCGCAGGAACGAAGCAGCGTCGTCGCGAGAGAAGCCGCAGCCCATTTGCGTCAGGTCGTTTGTGCCGAACGAGAAGAAATCTGCTTCCTGCGCGATTTGGTCAGCCGTGATGGCAGCACGCGGCACCTCAATCATGGTACCGACAGTGTAGTGCACACGCCGGCCCGCCGCCTCAATGGTGGCCTCGGCCGTCTTCACTGCCTGCTGCTTCGTAAAGGCCAGCTCCTCCTTCTTGCCCACCAGCGGAATCATAATCTCCGGCACAACCTCGCAGCCCTCGCCACTCACCGCGACTGCGGCTTCCATGATGGCCTGCACCTGCATATTGTAGATTTCGGGGTACGTGATACCCAAGCGGCAGCCGCGGTGCCCAAGCATGGGGTTCATCTCGTGCAGCGACTTCACGCGGTTGCGGATCTTCTCCACGGGCACGCCCAGCTTCTGAGCGAGCTCAGCCTGCGCAGACTCCTCATGCGGCACGAACTCGTGCAGCGGGGGGTCCAGCAGGCGGATCGTCACCGGCAGACCCTTCATCGCACGGAAAATGCCAATGAAGTCACCGCGCTGCAAGGGCAGCAGCTTCTGCAACGCGGTCTTGCGGCCCTCCAGCGTTTCGGCAAGGATCATCTCACGGATCGCATCGATGCGGGTTCCCTCGAAGAACATGTGCTCCGTGCGGCACAGACCAACACCCTCCGCGCCGAAGCCACGGGCCTTGGCCGTGTCGTTCGGTGTGTCTGCGTTGGCGCGCACACCCAGGCGCTTCACCGCGCGGCACCACCCAAGGATTGTCTCGAAATTGCCCTTCAGGCTCGGCGACTGCAGCTTCAGTTGGCCCGCGTAGATGAGTCCCTTTGAACCGTCGATCGTGATGTAGTCGCCCTCGCGGAACACGCGGCCGTGCAGCGTGAACTGCTTGCCCTTGATCTGCAGGTCGCCGCATCCAGAGACACAGCACTTGCCCATACCGCGCGCCACAACAGCCGCGTGCGACGTCATACCGCCGCGGGCCGTCAGGATGCCGCACGCCGCGTCCATGCCAGCCAAGTCCTCCGGCGACGTCTCAAGGCGAACCATGATGACCTTCTTACCGCGTCCGCTCCACTCCTTCGCAGACTCCGCATCGAACACAATCTGGCCCACTGCAGCACCAGGGCTCGCCGCAAGACCCTTGCCGATCGGCTTGGTCTTCTTCGCAGCGCTGGACTCGATGTTAGGGTGCATCAGGTGGTCCACCTGCGCAGGGTCGATGCGCAGCACAGCATCCTCCTTCGTGATGAGGCCCTCACGCACCATATCGATTGCGATGCGCACGGCAGCATGAATCGTGCGCTTACCGTTGCGGCACTGCAGCATCCACAAACGGCCATCCTGCACAGTGAACTCGATGTCCTGCATGTCACGGTAGTGGTGCTCAAGTTTCTCGCGGATGTCACACAGCAGGCGGTAGTTCTCCGGCATCGCCTCCTCCATCGATGGGTAGCGGTGGCGGCGCTCCTCCTCGTTCACGCCATGGTTCTTCGCCCAGCGCAGCGACAATTCACGGCCGATCTGCTGTGGCGTGCGGATGCCAGCAACCACGTCCTCACCCTGCGCGTTCACAAGGTACTCACCGAAGAAGAAGTTTTCGCCGGTGCTGGGGCTGCGCGAGAAGGCGACACCGGTGGCCGAGCGGTCGTTGATGTTGCCGAACACCATTGCCTGCACGTTCACGGCAGTGCCAAGCAGGCCAGTAATATTGTTGAGGCGGCGGTACATCACGGCACGGGGATTGCCCCAGCTGCGGAAGACAGCGTTGATGGCGGCGAAAAGCTGCGTCATGGGGTCTTGCGGGAATGGGAAACCTGTCTTGCGCTGGAACAGCACCAAGTACTCTTCCGTCAGCTGCTTCAGATCCTTCGCCGTCAGGTCCGTGTCAAACTTCGTCCCGCGCTTCTCCTTCATGTGGCCGATGGCCTCCTCGAAGTCCTCGCGGCCGACCTGCATCACGATGTCAGCGTACATGGTGATGAAGCGGCGGTACGAATCGTACACAAAACGCTCAAGGTGGGGTGCACGGCGAATCCACGCCTCCGCTGTGGCCTTGTTCATACCGAGGTTCAGCACAGTGTCCATCATGCCGGGCATCGACGCCGCAGCGCCAGAACGCACAGAGAAGAGGAGAGGGTTCTCCACATCACCGAACTTCGTGCCCATCTCCTGCTCCACGCGCTGAACGTTTGCCTTCACCTGCTCCACCACCTCCTGTGGTATGCCCTTCGTGGCCTGGTAGATACCGCACACCTCCGTTGTGATCGTAAAGCCGGGCGGCACAGGGATGCCAAGGTTCACCATCTCTGCAAGGTTTGCGCCCTTTCCGCCGAGCAGCTCCTTCATATCGCGGTTGCCATCGGCTTTACGGCCACCAAAGTAGTAGACGTACTTCTTTGACTCCATCGTATCTTTATTAATAAAAATAGGCTTATTATTGAGTGTTGTTCTTGCGAAACCTAGATTATAATATACACAGATGCACAGAATACGAAACATATGCACGGGTTCACCATTTTGGTTGGATATCATCGACCCAACAACAAAACACACTGCAAAACACGCCGTAAAATAAGTCTATCATTCGTTTTTATGGCACGTCACACCCGCCCCAATTTATGAGTTCGCACACTAGTGTAAGTATCACGTTGCACTTAAGCTGATTCCCCTCTCCGTTTATTTTAAAATACCATCTTTCTTCGTGCAATATTTGCGCGCCTTCTTATAGCTTGGCGGCGATCGCCTTGTACTGCGCCTCCATGCGCTTCTTCTCCTTGAGTGCGGCGTGGGCG
>NW_008825985.1:0-2255 GCF_000691245.1 Trypanosoma grayi
CGACCACCACGTCCGCCAGCACCACCGCGGCCACCGCGACCGCCACCGCGGCCACCGCCTCTGCCACCGCGCATTCTCAGTCGGATAAAATTAATCCTAGGGGGACAATAATAACAATAATACGACACAAAAAAGAATAAAGAAGAGATAGAAGCACAGAGGAAATAAGAAAGAACACTGAACCAGAAGCGGTAACAACAGAAACAGAAACAGCAGCAGTAGCAGTAGCAACAGCGACTCAAGCTGACAACGGAAAGACAAGGAGAACAACGCATAGCAAACCATCGTTGTTTTCCTCGGCTTGTTTCATCTCTTCCATGTTCTTCTCTCTCCTACAAACTTGGGAATCACGCCACTTTTCTAGGCGTTCTTTGTTTCACTCAGCTTGATAAGAATGTTCCTCATTCGCTCCGTATTTTTGGAGTAACGATTCGTCTTGTTGAGATCTGTCACCAAGCTGACCCCAGTCCACACAGCACCACTCTTTTTGCTCTCATTCCGTTTTGCCTCATCCGCCTTCTGCTGCCGAACGTGCTCTACCTTCAGCTCCTTAAGCCTCTGATCACGCTTGAAATTTTCCTCCTTCATGTAGGCCTCTGCCACAGCTGTCTGTTTTTGCTCCTTTTCCCTTGTTTTAGCGTCTATATTTGCTGTCCTCGCCTCGATCTGCTTCCGCACAGCTTCCATCGCAGCGCCACCGTTCTTTCCTGTCGCTGCTGCCTGCTTCGGTGGTGCTGCCGCTGCTGCTGTCTTGGGACCGCCGAGCACACCGCCACCGGCGCTATCACCCCACGGAGCCGCATGTGGGGCGGGGGGAAGCTGCATCTTCAGCCCCTCGGCAGGGGAAGCAGCAGCAGCAGGAGGAGGAGCAGGAGCTTCTGGCATCGTTGTTGTTGTTTCTGTTGGTGGCACTGTTGAAGAATTGTAGTGCTGAAAGAAGGCATCGTCATCTGCTCCACCATGTTGTAGCTGCTGCTGCTGCTGCTGGTCAAGGGGGGATTTGACATCGCTGTGTCGCGTCATGCTGCCTTCATCAGGCTGCTGCTGTGGGTGGAAATCGCTCATGGGGTCCATTTGTGCAGGATCAGGTGTAGAAAACAAGATTATACAAAACTAGCACGCCAAACAAGAAAACAGAGAAAAGGAACAAAGAAAGGGACGCGAGAACCCGCAGAATTCACAACTCTCTGGGCGCAAGAACATCACCGCACACACAGACTTGCATTTTTCTCCCCCTCTACGAGGTAGGGAGGGAGAGAGTGGGTGAGTGAGAGAGGAGGGGGAGGACATCGAAGCAAGTGGGCAAGGCGGACCCCCAAGCACTGCACTGGTGCCACCCGACGATATGCGGAGATTCGAAACAAAAAAAAAAAACCAGACGTGTCGTCACATTATCCAAAGCACGGCATTCGGTAGTTTGCTCCCCACTCACACTTTACGAAATTCAACGCTTGAGAACAACGACAACAACCACAACAATGATAATAATGACAAGAAGAATGATGGCGATAGCACACAACATTTTACGACCACATCTCTGGCGCCTCGAGGCCTGCTGGAGCTCAGTCGTTCCATTCTCCACGTGCACCTTTGACTCGGACACATTCCCAGTTATCTGGTCAAGACCAGCCTGCTGATGATGCACAAGGTCATGGAACTCCTGGTAAGAGGTCTTCAAGTCCATCATATTGCTTTCAATCTCCCGCACACCGAGTAGTTTTTCTCGCTGAAGAGCCTCCTCCGTGTGAAACTCTGACATATCAATTTTTTTAATTTCATGCAACCGCACCTCGTCATATCCTGCGAGCGGCTCACCAACTACCACGGCTCCATTACTCCCCATTGCATCGGCGTGGGTGCTGGAGCGCCACGTCTGCTTTTCTTTCCTCACGGCCTCCTTGTTAGCCGCGTCGAAGTCTGCCTTGACTGCGTGGTATTGTCCCCGAAGCACCATCAGCTCCGCGCCCATGTCTAAAGAAAGAATGTCTCTGGTCTTTTCTTCACATTGTGTCGCTAACAGACGGGCCTTGCGCAACTTCTCACGTGCCATAGCATCACGTGTAGTGCCTAGTTCTGCAGTAGCGGTAGAAACAGCTTCACATGCTCTGCGCAGCTGCTGAACTGCCCGAGCGAGAGTCTCCCCCTCATCCAGCGGCATGCCGTCTGCACGGGGTGGAGGAAGTATACGTAATGACGCGCGCTGCACACCACTCACCCAACAACAGAAAACAAAAAGATAAGAAAAAGGAAAAAAA
>NW_008825985.1:2368-5094 GCF_000691245.1 Trypanosoma grayi
GAAGAAGATGAGGGACCTTCAGTACTTTTCCCCCTGCCGCCCCCTTAGGAAGAATACAAATATCGAGTTACAATATCACAGCAGGCATGTACAATGGCGTCGTTACCTTCTCTTTCTCCTCTCACACATTCTCTCTCCCTCCCTCTCTCTCTCCCTCCCTCCCTCCTTCCCTCTCTCTCTCTCTCTAACTCTACGGCTAGAAATCTACAAGCAAAACTACAAATAAGAAACCACGGCGTGCTGTTTTGCTTACTCTTCTTCTCCATCCTCATCAGCTTCACTGACAAAGAAAGCGACAGCCTACAGTTTCTTAACTTGTGATGCCCGTACAAATACACCCTTCCCCTTGGGGCATGTAAAGTACTGTTTTTTATCAATGAATGAGGAGCCGTCATTGGTTCCCTCGTTCCCCTCCATCATTTCCAATCCTATCCAGATACCGGCGCCAAACGCGGTGGGCCCGTTGAAGCGAACGACAGCCCGGTACCCCTTGTACGTAACGGTCTCTCCTATTTGTAATTCTTTTGCAGAACTAACGTGATTTGTCATCGCGGAGCGAGACGGGGTTGTCGAACGCGCACCAGCGCGCCCTGGAGTAGAGGTCCGAGCAGCCATCGGCGTTGATTGTAGGACACCGTTAGCAGGGCGCGACACGCCTCGTACTGCAGAAGCGGAGCGCCCTGTAGTACGTGACGGTGTGCCGCTTCGCATCGGTGTCGTACCACCGGCACGCACTGGAGTTCCACGGCGAACCGTGCTTGCGGCACTTCGCGCAAGCGGGCTGCGCGCACTTATGCGATGCGCAGACGGCCTGCGCACGGAGCCATTGGAGCTGTCGTGGGTAATGCTACTACGCCCCGGTCGCACGCCTGTCCTCGCCGGTGAGGTCACACGCAAAGCGCTGGTAGTGGCGGAGGTACGCGCCCCACGTATACGGGATGTCCCAGATGGTGTCTCAGCGCGACGCGGTGTACTCGTTCCTCGCACATTGCGGTCATGCGAGGAAATGGAATCCTCCATTTTTTCGTGTTCTTCACGAAGCCGCTGTATTTCGCGCTGCAGGAGTCGAACACACTGGTGAAGAGCTTGGGCCTCCTTATTAAACAAACGACACGCCTGAGCCACGTCAGTGGAGGTAAACGTCTCAAGTATCCTCGGCACTGTGATGGATTGTCTCGTCTGGGCGACGCTCTCCAGCCATGGGTGGTTCAGGGCATCGTATAGCGAGATGCGCTTGTGTGGATCCTTATTGAGGAGTCGTTGTATGAAGTCAAGAGCGGCGGGGGAAATACCCGGTGGCTCCGGTAGTGCGGTGTCCATTATGGTACGGAATACCTCCTTCTCTGGAGCGTGCGCCGCCGCTGAGTAAGGGAAGCTCCCGGAGAGCGTGATGTACGTGACAACACCGACGGACCATGTGTCGGCCTTAAAGCCGTCGTAGTGAGTCTGGGTGAATTTCGCGTAGAACATCTCGGGAGAGCCGTACCGCGGGGTACCAATGACGTCAGAGCACACGATGCGCTTCCCTATGAGCCGCTCTGCACCCGGGTACGGCATGCAAAGGGCCAGAGGATCCAGAGGATCTTTCGCCTCGGCCGACGTGCACACCCCCTTTGATCGCTTCGCCAGCCCAAAATCGGTTAGCTTGATATTATCGTCATTGCTAACAAGCAGATTCTCGGGTTTAATGTCGCGATGAATGACGTCGTGAATGTGGCAGTGCAAGACGGCTTTGATAATTTGGTACGTGTAGAGCTTCGATGTTTCTTCAGAGAGCTTCCCCTCTGGGGCCTGAAGAATGATCTCACACAAGTCACCACACTGAACCTCCTCAAAAAAGAGGAGGAACTCCTTTTCTGTCTCAATGTACTCTAAGAACGTCACAACATTTTCGTGAGGAGGGATGTGACGTAAAACATCAATTTCTCGCTTCACCTCTGCCATTGCCCGCTCCACATTGCCTTTGGTCAGCGATATGAGGTACTCCTTCTCGATGATCTTCACAACGATCTTCATGTCCGGACGCGCGCCCGGCGGTTCATACGGAGCGATTGAGGTGCAGCGCTTCACAACACTCCATGCCCCACGCCCGACAACGGCATCGTCATGAATAAGATACTTATCCTGCACACGGGTTACGCCGGTGGGATGCTGCTCTTGCTGCTGCAACGCCGGTTGCGAGCTGGCCGATTCCATACGGGGAAAAAAGCACGAAAATGCTGTCGTGATATACCTTCCCGTGTGGATGCGCACGCACACGCAGTGTTGAGAGAGCGATAGACGCAGAAAAGAAAGAAGGAAAGAAAGAAAGAAAAAGAAACACAAAAAAAGGTGAAGAGAGTAAAGCATACGCCATGCAATTAAAGGCCAAATGAGTATGGAGAGCACCACGAGGAAAAGGAGAGAGAATGAGCGGCACCAGCACGTTCACCCGTGTTACTAAATATATTACCATCAGAGGGGAACGCTGTTGGCGGGGGAAAAAAAGGAAAACCAACCAAGAAAGCCGGGCAGGAAAGACCACACACACCCCCACGTGCACACACAACACACAGCACAGCACACATCCTTCCCATTCACTCGCTCTCGCCACAAGCATTCCGGGTAAACGCGAATATTGGTGTTGCGCGCACCCACCTCCCCCGCACACAAGGAAACGCATGCGCAAACGCATACAAAGGTCAGCAAAAAGCGAATCCCTCCCTCCCTCGCTAGAGAGATAGATA
>NW_008825985.1:5247-16340 GCF_000691245.1 Trypanosoma grayi
TCTCTCTCTCTCTCTCTCTCTCTCTCTCTCTCTCTTTTTTTTTTTTCTCTTTCTTTTCCTCACTTTCTCGGTCTCTCCCTCTCTCCCTTTCTGCCACACGCACACAGGACAAACGTTCCTTCTGGTTGTGTCTTTGCCTCATTCATTCACTAATGCTGCGCCTGGAGAAAAGGATGCTTCAGCAGTGTCGTGGCATCGGGTCTCTCCGAAACAGTGCGGCGGAAGCACAGATCGAGGAAGTCGTAAGCCTCCTGAGAACCTAAAACCTTGGGATCCTTCGGGACGGCGTCAGGCCACCCTGAGGACATGGCGAGTTTATTCATGATGTGCATCACATTCGACATCGGTACCCACGGCGGTCGCCCCGTTATCATTTCAGCCACCGTGCAGCCAGCAGACCATATGTCAGCCTTGAACGGGTCGTACCCATTCTCATCTGTGATGACCTCCGGCGCCATCCAGTATGGCGTGCCTGCCAACGTTGCAGTCGCCGCCTTGCGCAGCGTGCCGTGCGTCGTCATGATCTTCGCCTGGTCAAAGTCCGCGAGCTTTGCTATACCGGTATCCATGGAAATAAGAAGGTTGTCCCCCTTGATATCGCGGTGGGCCACCTGATTCTTGTGCAGGTACTCCAGCCCAGAAAACATGTGGCGCGCGTACACGCTTACCACCGGGCCCGGTAGGTGCCCATTCGGAAGACTCTTCATTAGCGATGTCACGGATCCTCCAGTGACAAACTCGAGGTACACGAACAGACGCTTCGGCGTGCTTTCAGTGTCGATGTGGCTGTGAAGATAGCGGATAATGTTTTCGTGCACCAGCTTCTTGTGAATCTCCACCTCCGTGTTGGTAGGAGCATCTTCGGCGAGCTCCAACTCCTTCACCGCCACAAAACGCCCACTGGGGAGAATGCCGGCGTACACTGAACCAAAACTACCGGCGCCGAGTTTCTTGCCGAGTGTCACTTGGCGCAGCTCGTTGACATCGACACTGCCCATCTCCGCGTGGGGCGTTGTGCTTTTTGCGTTCTTGATTTGTTTTTGTCTTTTTTTTTCTTCGTATTTTGGAACACAAATGACCTTTTTTTTTCCTACTCGCACAGAGGCACACAGCAAACAACGGCCAACCAACGCCGGAAAGAAAGAAGGAAAAAACAAAAAAAAAAAGGGGGGAGACAGACGCATCCATGCAGAGTGCTCGAACCCCGACTGCGGAGGCATCGCCAGCTGCACAAGTCAACTGAGAGACAAGGAAGAGCCAAAAAAAAAAGGTCCCTTCAGAGGGTGGGTGTTGTGTTTAAAAATGTGCTTAGATAAATCGGTTAGCTTCTCTCATGCGAGATGTGGTGTTGTTTCTTTTTCTTTTCTTTCTTCTTCTTCTGTCTCTCTCATTTTTTTTTCCTATTTTCCCTTTTTTTTTAACTTCGGAATTTCCTTCTTCACCCATTTCTCCAGCATACGTAACACACCTCTTGTCTTTTCCCTCCTTTTTTCTTCTTCTCGCCGTTCACCACCTCCTCATTTAATCGAGGAACATCACTTTCACTGACACCTGTAGAGGGGGCATGCGCGCACGTGAGCGGGCGAGTGCGCGTGTGGGTGCGTGTGTGTGTGTATGCGCAATCATCGCCTAGTTCTTGCGTTTCTTCTCCTCCAGTGAAAGAGGTAATTTGCTCGTCGCCAGCAGCAGCTCATCAGTGAAGGGTGGCAGCGCCGGCGCCTTCTGCAGCTTAATGCCGGTCACCGGCTCAATCCTCTTGTTGGTAATGAGCAGCGTCATTTTGAAGTGGCCAACGACCTCACCCTCCTTCTCATAGAGAACGGGGTAGGGCACAACCGCGTTGTGCTTCACCATCTCTGTGAGCCCTAGCCGCGCCTTCTTCGTCTCCAATTGGCGCAGCGCGAAGGGGAATGTCTGGTACTTGGCCTCAATCTCGCGTTGCAGTTCGCGCGCCGACTCCATCTTCATGGTATAAGTAGAGTCCAGCGCCACCTTGTATACGTTCGGGCGCGCGTCACGCTCCTTCAGCTTGCCCTTGCCGGAGCTCATGACGATGTCGAGCGTCCACACCTGCCCCGCCTCGAGCGTGTAGTCGTGCACGAGGTGCTCCGCGACCTTGCGCTGCGGGATGCAGCGGAAGCCGTCCACAATGTAGCGCTTCACCATGTGCGAGAGGACACCATCGACGGGGGTCACGCCGTAGTGGGCGGCGGCCTTTTCAATGACCTCTGTCACCTCGTACACGTTGACGCCCGGTCGCATCTTGCGCATGGCGGTGTTGAGGATGCTGTGCGTAGCGGCTAGCACCTTCGCGGCCTTCTCGTCAACACCAAGCTCGTTGTTCTCTGTCACCTGCACCGTGTGCGCCACCTGCGCACAGTAGCCATCAACATGGATGCCGAGGTCAATGTGCACCACGTCACCGAGCTTGATCTCTTGCGATGCCGTCTCATCGCCAGGCGCAGGGCTGTTGTGCGCGACGCAGTTGTTCACAGAAATGCATGTGGGGAAAGCTACGCCCTTCTCCGTGCCCTTAAACATCGTCTTTAGCTTCTTAGCGATGATGTCGTCGCCCAGCTTACAGAGTTCACACACAGTCACACCAGGTTTGATGGATTCAAGCAGCTGCTGCAGCGTCTCATTACACCACGAAGCCGCCTTCTTGTAGCGCATCACCACGTCAGAGTTGTTGATAGTCGTGTCTTCTTCTTCTTCATCTTCCTCTACGCCTTCGCAGTCCTCCCACTCCTCCTCGGTGCCAACATTCCGCGACATGATTGCTGCTGCTGTTGTTGTTGGGGTCTTGCACAAAAAAAGAGAAACTGTGCGCTGTGCTGAACAATGGACTATACGCGCCACGGATGGGGAAGGTGGAACGGGAAGAACACAACAACAACCACAAACAAAAAAAAAAAATAGAGTACAAAAGAAGACAATACAATTGAAGAAGAATAAAGCAGACACAGGATGTTTTTTTTTTCTTCCTCTTTCTACCGCATCATATCCTCCATAGAATGACACAAGGCGGCGGGAAAAGAGGGAGTAGCAATTAGAAAAAAGAACACATGCCAAACGACCATATACTACCCCCCAGCAAACACACACAAACACCGAAAAAAAAAAGAACTCGTTCGCCCCGTTTACCACTATGAAACAGACATACATTTTTTTTCGTTTGTCTTCTTTTTCCACTTTTCATTATTTTCCCACCCTTTTCCATTCACTCAAGATATTTCTATTTTTATTTGCGTTTTCCAATCATGGCTTGCACCCCGTCACTGCACTGCCCCCCTCGCGAACTGTCAATGCCGCGTTCCGCGCTGGCGGCGGCGGCGGCGGCGTACAGCCGAGGGCGGGGGGTGGTCGCTCGTCGTCCGAGTCGTACAGTGGGCTGGCGGCGGTGTCCTCCACTGCGGTGGCAAAGTGCCCCCCGCCCTCTGCCGACTCCGGCTTGCGTGGCGGCGGCGAATCACCAAAATCGAACGCTGCCACCGAGGCCTTCGTTCGGCCGCTAACCTTGCCAAACTTGGCACGGTCCAGCGTAGGAACGGTACGCTGCAGAGAGAAGACGACGAAGCCCACCACAACGGGCGCCACAACAACACAGAAGATTGTGATCACCTTCTTTGCAAGGTCTCCAGGCACATTACTGTCCACAGTATTTAAAGTGCTCACATTGACACGTGGCATGCCGTCATACGGAGATTGGTCAATAAGATGTACGCCCTCTACGGAAACAAGAATGAACGTAGCACCGTTCAGGGAGCTGGCACGCAGAGGCAAGCCCCTCCCAGACGCCATTGCTGTGTAGACAGCACGTAGCTGATTGGCCGCACTTTCACTCGATACTGTAGCATCTGGCTCGATAAAAAGACCAAAGTTGTTGTTGCTCTTTGCAGTAACAAGAATACCTTTTGGGTCAGCAGTTTGATTCGTCACAGCAGATACGTATCGTGTTACAGCCTCTTTGCACGAGTCACCCCCCAGGACGCTGTTCGTATCATTTAGTGGAAGGAAACTAAGATCCAAAGAAAAAGGGTTAACCTGTGTTCCTGTGCCGATATCGTTGATGACCAAGTACGCACTGATAGGGACAAAACGCAAGGAAGCACTCTTCGAGGCGGTGGCGCATATCAGCAGGTAGGCCGCTCGCCCCGCGGCACTGACCATGGCGGGAACACCTGGAACAACTCTTACCCACCCTAACCCAAAGCTATCCGTGTGCACCATTAGCGACGCGACGTGCCGCTGAGATGTGGTGGAACAATTTGCGGTAGCATCATGGTCTTCTGGTGAATGGGCAAGGAAGAGTTCCAGTTGCGTAATTGGGGGTTTGTGGGGATCCGTGAGAAAGACAGTCGTATTGTCGCGTGTGTCATACCGTATCGCATAGTGAGGAAGGTAGTTGATTGAAGAAAGGGATAATTCTAAAACGGCAATGCGTCGCTTCCGGAACTCCTCGATGCTAAGTGGCGTCGGGGAAATACTTTTCGTATAGTAACAAGAGTACAGTAGAGACTTCGGGGTCAGTGGCGCAGTGATAAACGAAGCCTCAACGGCGACAGAAGATGTGGTGGGAGATAGGTACTGCATGGCAGCCGTGTACGCAGGCTGCACACTACACGTAGGATCATCCCACACAAGAGCCAACGACACCACAACATCTGGCAGGAAGTGACCCACAATGGTCCATGTTGACGTCTCCGTTTGCCAAATGTGGATAGTCTTCTCATTTTCTTTCGGGTTAGAAGTCGCAATCGCCTCCGCAGTAACAACGTTAGTACCCGCATTACTTGTCATGGTATGAATATACGCCTGTGGCACAGCCGACCAAGTCATTGTCTGCAAAACACATACAACGTAATAATTGTCGCTTCCATTCCACAGGAGCGGGGCAAGGTCAAACACCGATGCCGAAAAGAGAAAAGGGGTCATTGTAGACACAAGAACCTTCTGCCGTATCGACGCGGCGTCACAGCCCTCATCCCACAGGGCGAGGCCAAAGATCACACCAGCGAGCTGTGTGCTTGATTTCAACGTCACCACAGAGCGTTCGCGATCCGTTATGGCAGAGGTGCTGTACATCTTCCCATCCACACTCATCTCCATCATCTTCGGTGCTTGGCACGCTATATTGCCTCGTCTCAGAAACACTCTTCCCGCGATCACTGTGGCCATGTAACTTTTGTTGTCCCCACTCAATTTCACGTTAATGGCATCAAACGACAAAAGTCTCTCCGTAATGATAGCAGGCCATGGACGGTCCACAGGTTGGATGCCACACACCTCCAAGAACGGCTGTGTCGGCACGTACCCGCAGAGAGAAGATGACCCACATAGCTCCCATGCCCCCGACGTCAAGCCCTGCTCCCTTTCCCACGCATCCATACCCGCCTCGTACGGTGTCACGATTACCGTACGATTAGTGGCCACAAATGCCGTGGTAGACGCGGCACCGGCGCCAGCGTAGATGCCCACACACAACGTGAACGTTCCGCTCACCGCCTTGTGGAAACTGACGGCAGTGATTCCACACGGCGTCTGCCAGACGCCCGCAGTAAAGCCGGTACGACACTTTTCATCCACAGATAGGCGCACGGCGTAGTTGGCAGACGGATCTGAGTTCGTGAGATCAAGACGTACAGCTGTACTCGGCAGACTTGCAATGATCGCAGTGCCCACCACGGAGGAGGAGCCGCCGAACAACTGAAGCCATTCTAAGGGCTCGTGCACCACATAGTCGATACGAAGATATTTCGATCCCGTGCACAGAACACCGGATGAATGCGAAAACCACAGAGCTCTATTTATCTGCACGGACCCAGCATTCACATCGAAATCGCCCTCGCTTTTTGTTTCATTGAGGCTGCACTCCACCATTTTTTTTTCCCACTCCGCGTTGGGCGACAGCGGGACAAAACGAAGGCGCAGCGCATTTTGCATAATCAGAAGAGAAACGGTATTAAAGTGTTCTATATCCTCCGCTGAACGCGGAGGGAGGACAAAACTTCCCAGCGCTATAGATCCTGTGATACCATTGAAAAGAGACATCTTTCCTGACGGAGGCAAAGAAGGTTTGTGACCCAAGACCCTTACAACTGCCCCGTCTAATGACAGAACCCGAAATTTTGTCGCTGTTGCCACGTGTTGTACACACAAATATCTCATTTTTGGATCCCTGGAAGCGGTGCTGAAATACACCGTCGGTGTCCTCTCCTGTTCTTGTTCTAAAAATGATAACGATGATGATATAGACAGTCTTGTCGGCAAAACTGGAACTTCAAGCTCCAGTTTGACAGAAGCGTCATCATCCACAGAAGGACACCGCTCCGAGCGGGAGAGAAAAGCCGCATACGTGTTGGCTGCGAAGGCAGATGCGGAAGCGCCCAGTACCACAGCCCTGATCGGCTCGCCATATGTATAGGTAGTATTGCTGGTGGAAAAGGAGATCCGTCTTTCTTCAATAAGCGCGATGATACTATTTTTACCATTCATAGACGCACAAAGGCTCTTGTGGCCCGTTTTCACACGTGCGATATGCTCTTTGGGCAGAAAGAGCCAGAAGCTACCGTTTGCAAAAACGAAGTCGACAGAGAGTTTGCTTGGAACACACTTCCTCCCCACAACACCATTGCTGACCATGGAAAAGGATAAACCATTCAATACAAATGGAGTCACCTCAGCAGTGTGCTGCGCAATCGTCCCTCGACCCGTCACACGCAGAGGTCGAATAACATCCTTTGGCTTTAGCATGTCCTCCTCATTCAACACCACGCTGTCTTTTACATTGTGCAACACCTCATCCAATGAGTGAATCGCAAGTGTGGCGTTTGTTTGACGATATATTGGGACAGCTGAAGTGTTCACGGCTACCACGCACACAAAGTATCGCGTGACGCCGGACTCCATCAAAGACAAAGGAACAATAAACTGCAAAGTTGAACCGGCCACAAGCGTCAAGGTTGCAACGTCCCGTGGGGCAATAGCATCCGCCTTCTCCATAAAGGCAACACCAACAAAATGGTGATGATTGCGGCGCAGTGCATCAATCCGCTCCAACAGACCTGTTGCTTTCAGAGGCACGTCCACACCGTTGGTGGTGGAAAGCACGATATCGAACGTACCTACCTTACTCACTGCAACAGCCAGGTCGTCCAGCACCCCCCAAACATTTGTAGAAGACGGCGCCTCTGTTGGAGCCTCGGTTGTAATTGGGGCGGATGTTCCCGTTGGTATTTCCGTCGTGTTTGGATAAGGTGTATCCGTCGGAGTCTCCGTCGTGTTTGGATAAGGTGTATCCGTCGGAGTCTCCGTCGTGGTTGGATAAGATGTATCCGTCGGAGTCTCCGTCGTGTTTGGATAAGGTGTATCCGTCGGAGTCTCCGTCGTGTTTGGATAAGGTGTATCCGTCGGAGTCTCCGTCGTGTTTGGAGCAACAGCTGGTACATCACCATCTGTGCAAATGAACAGAGTACTAGGAAACAGGTCATACGACATCGCACCCCACGAACCGTCATAGCGCACCACGAGAAACCCGTCCCTTAATGTCGGCGGGGGCACAAACCCCGATGGCTTCCATTTCATCGGAAAACCATCGTCCCAGTAGACCTTCCTCCCTCGCACATGGCCGCCAATTCCGGCATATGGCTCCCTCTGTGTATGGAGAAACGACACGACAGCCTCGTTTTCAGCTCCTGAGTCAATGCGTGTGGTCCATCTCCCTGGATCATCGATACACCCCCCTCGCACCATGTAGAATGCACACTCCACATGCCCAACAAGAAGTTGGAGCACTCCTGTGAGGATCGCCAGCGCCACCACGCACATTTTCAGCGCGCCCCTTCTCTACGTCTGCGTATCCCTACAAAGAAAGTTCCTTGGAAGGAAGCGACAACCCATTGGAAACGAAACCCCCCCCCCAAAAAAAAACAACGAAAATGTAAGAAAAGTAAACAGGCGCGTGCCAGGAAGGTCGAACTAAATAGTGTTGCGAAAAAACGAAAACATTTATTTGTTTGGTTGCTTGGTCTTTCACGTGTGTGCAAAAGACGGAACAAATATGGATCCTCAAAGATAGGCACATTTCACACCATACGCCCCGTGATGCAAACGAGAATCGGGTAAAGAACAAACCAAACGCAAAAAAAGACACAGGACAATAGATGGGAATGAATCGTGAGTAAATATAGGGGAGGTATTTTTCGGCACCGGTCACAAGTCCTGAATCTTTCATCTGGCAGTGGCTCTCGCCTCCTCTACTTCTTCTATTATGCTACAGAGCAATAACACAGAATAGTAAGATTGAGGGTGCCTGACCCATCTTTCTGCCTAAAAGTTAAATTCATCGTCGGCTGCCGACGCCTTCGAAGTGCTCTGAGGAACTGATCGCACGATGCCAACATATGGGCTAATTCCAGGCATGGTCGTATTCGGAGACAACAGTCGTGACGCAACACATGAAACGGGTGGAGGGCTCCCACCGTTTGCTCTAAGTCCCACGCTGCCCTGGCTCGGTCCATTTGGCGTTGAAGCGTGCATTGTTGCAAATTGAAATGGATTGTGTGGCTGGCCCGTGCTAATTCCCGCATAAAGCGCTGTCGTCGTGCCCCCTGCCTCGGCCACACTGTTGGTTCCCGTGAAATAGGGGTGTTGTAAGCACTGCGTCGCTGTAGGGCGGTCACTTGGGTTAAACCGCAGCATCTGCTCTATCAAGTCAATGGCAGCTGGTGGAGCATTACTTAGAAGTTGTTTCAACGGTGTTGGTGCCACAGTAGGAAACCGCATGCTGCTACGACGCGAGAGCTGATATCCTTCATCCCATTCAGAAGGACTGGGAGCTCCGAGCACAGAACAAATCTTGAACAGTTGATCGGTTTCAGACGAACCTGGAAAAAGTGGCCGACAGAGATATAATTCCGCAAATATTACACCACATGCCCATATATCTACCGGTGAGTTGTAGTGAGTAGAATGTAGAATAATCTCAGGTGCTCTGTACCAGCGAGTCGAAACGTATCCGGTAAAAGGTGGTCGGGAGCGGATTTCTTTAGCTAATCCGAAATCAGCAACCTTCACGATGTCCCCCTTAGTAAGCAAGTTCTCCGGCTTTAGATCTCGATGCATAAAACCACTCTTGTGGATCGCCTGTACAGCCAGCAAGGTTTGACACATGATGCTACGGATTTCGCGGTCATTAAAGATTCTCTGTGCACCACTCATTTGCTCTGCCCGCGTCCGTTGTATGTTGAACAGATTCATTTCCATGTACTCAAATATTAGAAAGAGCTCTGTGTTTTCACGCACCACTTCTTTGAGCTTCACAATGTTTGGGTGCTGCAGTTTCCTCAGAGACTGTATCTCGCGAAGCTGTAGGCACTCCTCCCAGCTAGAAAAGCGTTGCTTCATCTTCTTTACTGCCACGATTTCCCCACTACTAACCTGCTGGGCCTTGCTCACCACACCGAACGAACCATCGCCCAGCTGACCCATAATTGAGTACCGGTTCATGTTATGTTGCCGTCAGTGAAAGTAAACAGTTTTGCCTTTACAGCGATGCCAGTGCTCCCTTCGCGACCTTTCACCCTGCGTCTTCCTGACCGCACCTATTTCCCCGCTTACGTATTGGATGTATTACTAAGCTCCCCACCTCCCGGGGCAATCACAGGAGGAAAGAAAGTGCGTTAGCTCTAAAGAAAGGGGGAAAAAGTAATGAAAAAAAAAAAACGGAAGTGTACGTGGGAAGACAAACAAGGCACACAGTATGTATATATTTTTTTTGTTCTTCTTAACAGACGCCGTGTAACTTCTCTTTGAGGTTCGCGGAAACAGTTAATGATATCGGTTCCTCGTCTCTCTTCTTATTTTTTGTGTGTGTTTTCTTTTTTTCCGACTCACTCTACTTTAGAAATTCGCCGTTGTCCATAACACCAATAAAGGGGAAAAAAAAATAATGGAGCGGTGGCAGACACCAAACGGTCACGCCACTTTCTTTGCCGCTGGCTGAGCGCTACCAAATGGCTGGCCCGCCTTCACGCCACGCAGGTGGATACCAAATGCCCTCTCCATCTTCACCAGTACACGCTCCTCCGGCACAGCCTTACCGTTTTCATACTCCGTCACTACGCCTACACGCTCTGCGATGCGCTGTGCCAAATCTTGTTGTGTCCACCCCTTTGCCTGACGGGCCCTTTGAATTGAAGCACGCAGGTTGTTGTCAATACGCTTCACCTTTAGAGTTTCGTTATCCTCGTCCAAGCGCTTCGCGTTGGCGCCAGGCCCAGCCTTCTGTGTGTTGGCATGATAGTGCTCCTTCTTCATCACATCCACATTCCCGCCACGCTGCAGAAGACGGTTCGCCTCAGCCTCGTTTACACGCCCAGGTTTTTTATTCCCTGTGTTCCTGTTCTGAAAGTTAAACACCTGCGGCTCCCAATCCTGCCCAGTCATGATTTGACCTCGGGGCATCCTGAGCAGCGGTATAAGCTTTTCTTATTCCTCTTCTAATGCAGCCGCCACCACCAGAATATAAAACAAAGGGAAAAAGCGGGCGCGACACCACAATGAAAAGAGTCAACTCAACACCACACCACACTAAACCCAGAGCACATGAAGAGAAGGTAGGTCCATATAAAAATAAAGCTTTCAATCAGAATTAAAATTGCATTTTGACACACGAGGAAACACGAATATCATTTCGCCCTCTTTCTAAAGTTTACTTTAAAACATCAGAAAAACAAGGAAAAAGACAATCTTTTTTCTTTCTTTACAATTTTCCCCTACCACCCCCACAAAGCCCCTACAATTAGCCACAGAAGGTGTATCAAGAAGTATTTACCATTCTTCTCAAGACGTGCTTTCCGTTTGGCATTTTGCTAATATCGGGTGACGATATACTCGCCACCGCTATGCATATGAACTAAAATACAACCAAGGAGAAGATCCAAAGACCTTCTTTACTATTAAAAAACATCCTTGCTGTATACAAACCATCATTCATCAAACCCCTTGACGATCAGTTCTCCTTCTTGAGTTCCCCGGCTTTGCGCCACTTGATGTACATGGGCTTGAGTGCATCCACACCGGAAAGCACACCG
>NW_008825986.1:0-1835 GCF_000691245.1 Trypanosoma grayi
TTTTTTTTTTTTTGCTGAGATCGTGGTGGCGTGTGAGATAATGCGTTGTGGTGATGGGTCTGAATAGCGAAGTTGTTTAGTTTTATATAAAAAGCAATAAGACCGCTTTTTGTTTTTCGGGACCTGTTTGTCATGCTGCTGTTGTTGTTGTTTATTCTGTTCTGTGTGTGTGTGTCTTCGCGGGTTTTTTTTGTTTTGTTTTGTTGCTCGTATTCTCGATGTCTCTTTTGTAGTGATCTAATGGCGCTTTACCACGCAGGAGCTTCTGCGGGTGGGGCCGTGTGCCTTTCACACACGTGTGGGAGGAACTGCTTTTTTTTTTTACTTTTCTTTGCCTTTGCGGTGCGTAAGTGGAAGGGTGGTTTGTGTGTTNTTTTTTTTTTTACTTTTCTTTGCCTTTGCGGTGCGTAAGTGGAAGGGTGGTTTGTGTGTTGTGTGGTGGATCTTTGCTGGCTTCGTCTTTGGCTTCTTATTCTCCTTTTTTTCGGGTTTTGCGGTGGCCTTTGCTTCCTGTGCCCTCGTGCTGTGCCGTGCCGTGAGGCTGCTGCTGCTGCCGTGTGGGCCATCTGGCTGCTTTTGCGGCTCGCGGTGTGATGTGCGGGTGTTGGGATGCCGTGGCGGTGCCAGCCGCGTTCGGACGTTTGCTGCCTTGCGTCTTCCACTGTCGTATGCTCTGTGTCTCTTTTTTTTGTTGTTTGGTTTGTGGTTTGTTTTCCTTACTGCCTCTCTGTGTGGGTGTTCCGTAGGGGTGAGAAGAAGAGTGGGGGGGAAACGTGAAGGGCTCCTCCTCTGCAATCGTACGTAACTGCTGAAGGCTTCGTCTAGAGTTGTTGTTCGGCGTTGTTCCCACACGAACACACATACACAGAGAGAGAGAGCGAGATATCTACTCGTGTGTGTCTTGTGTTTCCCTCTTGCTGTGTGTGCGTCTGCTGGTGTGCGTTGACTTCTTGACTGCTTCCGCGTCTCCTACCTCCGCCGCTGTTGCCGCTGCTGCTGCTCTTGTCGAGAGATGGCATCGGCGACGTCCGTGAAGGAGGCGATTGCGCGCTTTGAGGAGGCGGAGTACCGCCGCCGCACCGCCGAGATGTCGGAGGAGGACCGCGCCAACGCGCCGCGTGTTGTGGCTGTGGAGGAGCCGCGCGTGCTGCTGATCGGCATGCTGCCGCCCATTGTGAAGATGGACAAGGACATAGCGACGCTCGCCAACTGCGAGCACCTCGGGCTCTCCACCAACGGCATTGAGAAGATCGGGCCGGGGCTGAAGGAGCTGAAGAAGCTCAAGGTGCTCTCGCTCGGCCGCAACGCCATCCGCAAGGTTGAGCAGCTTGACATTCCGCAGTTGGAGCAGCTGTGGCTCTCGTACAACAAGATCGACAAGCTGACTGGGCTCGACAAGCTCAAGAACCTCAAGGTGCTGTACATGAGCAACAACCTCATCAGTAGCTGGACGGAGATCGACCGGCTGGCGAACCAGTGCCCAGAGCTGGTCGACGTGCTGTTTCTCAACAACCCCATCTGCAACAACGCGCCGTCGATGCAGGAGTACCGCTACATGGTGCTGCAGCGCCTCACGAAGCTCACAAAGCTCGACGGCGTCCCGGTGGACCCGGAGGAGAAGGAGGAGGCAGAGCGGCGCCGCTAATGTGCGGCAGCACCCGCACGGGCGGGGCGTGATGAATAGACGGAGGGGAGAGCGTGGCGGGCCGGCGGACACTCACCTGTGACTGGTGGCGTTTGGTGGAGGCGAAAGCCGAAAGGAAAACGAAAAGCCAATACCACAAAACAAAAAGAAGAAAAAAGGATATTGGGGAGGTATAGAGAGAGAGAGAGAG
>NW_008825986.1:2028-14256 GCF_000691245.1 Trypanosoma grayi
GCACACTGTACAACTCGCTGATTCCTCCTTGTTCACCTCCTCACTCCCAGTGGTGTGAGGAGTTGTCGGTCAGAACTCACTTTTTTTTTGTTCTGCCCCTTTTGGTGCTGTTTCTCTGCTGGAAGTGGCGGGAAGGGATAGAGCGGGGACTGTATCGGTGCGCTTGCGTCTGACTGCATCCATGGGCGTCGCGGTTCACCTCACAGACATTGATTTTACGTCACGGTGTGCCCTGCAGGATTGCTACGTTATACCAGCGGGTGGGGGCGCATCGCCACCCGTTGCTGCCGATGTTGCTGAGGCGGATGCACTGCCGCAGGGACGTCTGGCGTCACCCTACTTGCTGCAGCGCCATAACGTGCAGAATCGTCTGCAGCCGCTCGCGCTTCTGTGGCGCTGCGGAGCATGTGGAAAGGAGGAGTGTGTCGCGAGGGAGGCGCTGGCTCCACCGGCTGCGCACAACCAGAACGACAGCAGCAGCAACAGAAGACGGTCCCATTCACGAGGTTCCTCCGCTTCGTCGCCGCGGCGGCACAACCCTGCGGTGTGCCCCGACTGTTACTGCTGTCCGCGCTGCAACGCTACTGCTGTGGGCATCTCGCTTACGCGTCAGCTGAAGTATGTGGCGCAGTGCTCCTACTGCCACTGGCAGCATGGCGCTGCATGTGAGGAGTTGAAGGACCTCATCGTCGCTCTGGCCTCCTCAACACCGCAGCAGCTGATGGCGCCGTACCATCGCGCAGTGAGCGAGTGGCAGCGCTCTACCAAGGAGAAGATTAAGGCGGAAGAAGAAGCGTCACTGAGTCTCTCCCGTTTGGCCATTGCAGCGCATGCCTCGAGTATTAGCGAATCTACAGCAGAATCAGGCCCGCAACTGCACCCTGCCATTGCGCTGGAGCAGCTGCGGGACTTCATACGCAAGCAACGCGAGAAGGCGTCATGTGCTTCACCGGAATTGTCATTCCATATAACGCGAGGGGAGGAGGCAGCTGCAAACCAAATAGTACACTCAGAACCAGCAACAGCCACAGCAACATCAGCAACCGATGCAGAGGAAATGCATGGAGTTCCGGTTTTGCAATACAACAGTGATTTGCTGAAGAAGACAACACAGATGGAGCAGCATGGCTTCTTTCTGCCGATGGGTCATCCATTCTGGAACAGCATGGCAAGCAGTTGTAATAGCGGCAGCAGTCAAAGTGAAGAGGCTGCTGCGACAGCACCGTATCTGCTCAAACAGAACACACGACTGCCCCTACTGGCCATGCTGCTCACGTCCTCATCTGGAACTGAGACGAGTAGCGGATCGGGCTCACGCAATCACAGCAGCAGTGATGGTGGTGGTGACTCCTCCCTTTGCGTTGTGAACGGTGTGGAGCGTGACCCTTCATTTGACCGCGTTGCGCAGGATCTCCGCACGCGTAGTGGTGGGGAGCGTCGACGGCGTCCGTTGCTCCACATGCCGCTGGCGGCCGTACGTTACCTTCCTGTCCTGCTACAGCAACGCGGCCGCTGTGACGCCCCTGACGGGTCGGAGCGATACTTCACGCTGCACAATTTTGGCGACGAGCAGCTTGTTGTGCGTCGCTTCACGATTGCGTGTGAGGTGGGGGGCACCTTCACTTCGTCGCTTATCATTCCAGAAGGCGCAGGCGCCGATGCGTTTGTGACGATTCCGCCCCGCAGCAGTAGCGGCAGTGGCTCGGCGGGGGTGGAGTTTGGTGTCACGCTCCACCGCCACGGCAGTGGCAGCAGCTGTGGCGATGCGGGGGATGTGATGGTTGGTTTCATTGTGGAGGTGCTGACAATGCTGCCAGTGTGGCGCAGGACTAACTCTGCTGCTGCTGCAACGAGAAGTGGCATCGCTTCCCCTCAGCCGTTTTATGAGGACGCTGAAGAAGAAACCGCCACCGGGAGCCTGGCGAGGTGTCAGCACATTGTGGCATACGGCCTGACCATCGCCTGGTGAGGGGAAGGAGCTTATATACATGCTCACGTAACAAATTGCTTGGGCTGGAGAGAGCATGATTCCTTGCTTTTATTTGGAGTTTTTCGATTGGTTTTGCTTTATTTTATTTGTTTTTTTTTTTTTACATTGTGTGAAGTGTAGGACGGATGGATGATCCAGCGCTCTTTGTCCTCTCCTCAAGTGACAGTGGCGACGAGGAGGTGGCCGGGGATGACACTCTGCTGAGCCAATTCTCGCCAGGAAACCTGTCGGCAGATATTCCCGCCCCACGTCGTGCTGCTGTCGCTGCTGCTGCTGCTGCTGCTGCGGACAGTGTGGCGTTGTCCATGGAAGAGGTTCTCTTCGGCGACACGGCCGTGCACCGCCGTGCACCACCACCGCCGCCGCCGCCATCCGTGCGGGTTCACGATAGTGACGAGGACTCCCTTAGCAGCGGTAGGAGTGGTGGTGATGCACTGCGGGAAGGCAGCACGCATGGGATACGGTTGATGGGTACCCAGACCGAGAAAGAGGAGTTTGTGGACATGGCGGTGCTGCGGAGTATGACGTGCGCCGATGTGCGGGCGGTCCTGGAGCCTTTTTTCCAGCGGAATGAACTAGCACGGGTTCGCTTTGATCAGGCCCGCTCGCAGCTTGCGGAGGCAATGACAGAGAATGCCGGGAAGGTGAACAGGAACGTATTGGAACGGTGGCGGCGCTTAGTGAACATTTCGAATTGGGGTGACGGGACTTCAACGAGCGATGATGTCTTGTTTCCAGAAGTGTTGCTTCCGCCGGTATCGGATGTCCTTGGTGTGCCGGAAGAAAAGCCATCAACGGCAGCAGCAGCAGCAGCAGCAGTAGGAGTGGCGGAACGTCAGCTACGACCGCACCAACTGGCAGGCATCCGTTTTATATGGAGTGCCCTCGCAGAGGGGCCTGTTGGCCGAGTTCCTGCCGTCGGTTGCATCCTCGCGCACACAATGGGTCTTGGCAAGACCTGTCAGGTCGTCGTCTTTCTGCACCTCTACCTCTGCCTGCCTGGGCGGCATCGGCACCGCGTGCTGCTCGTTGTGCCCAAGTCGACGCGGTCCGGCTGGCGTGGGGAGTTTGCAGCGTGGTCGCAGTACTTCCCGCTCGCGCAGCGCGTCACGCCCGCCGTAATTGATGAGCGCGACAGCCCGAAGCGGCGCGCTGACGTGTACAGCCGCTGGCGGAAAGGAGGAGGTGTTCTCCTTGTCGGATACGAGATGCTTCTCGGCCTCACAAAGAATTCCGCTGAGATGGCTGTGCGGCGGGATTGGACGGATCTGCTTATTTGTGACGAGGCGCATAGGCTTAAGTCGGCGAGGTTGCAGATCGTCACCGCGCTGCGTGGTCTGCACCCGCTGCGGCGCCTCCTCCTCACCGGCACACCGCTGCAGAACCACCTGCAGGAGTACTGGGCCATGGTAGATTTTGCGGTGCACAAGTACTTTGAGCGGCGCCGCTTTCAGGAGTTCTTTATCAACCCCATAGAGGCCTCTGTTGACAAAAAAGCCACACCAAAGGAGGTCGCCGCGGCACGCATGAAGACGTTCACGCTGATACGAGAGCTGCGGCACTTTGTTCAGCGCGTCGATAGCGCGCCACTGCAACATGAGCTTCCGCCATTGCATGAATATGTCGTCGTCGTCCCTCTTTCGCCGATGCAGGTGCGGCTGTATAACCAGTTTCTGCGTCTCGTGCGTGTAGAGCAGGCCAAATTCAACTTTCTGCAGGCAGCGGCGTATGCCAACAAAATATCTGCTCACCCGCAGCTGCTATTTGCTTCTAATCCCGCCTCCCCGGTGAGGGATATGCTGGGTGGCAGCAGCGACAGTAGCAGTGCTAGTTCCGATGAAGGGGAAGGCGAATCGGTTCGCCGCACGGCATTTCTCGCGGCAGACAGTAAAGGATATATGGAGCTGTGTGAGTCCCCGGAGAATTACACTATGGTGCCAGAGGACGGGGCGAAGTTGTACCTCGCCATGTTGATAATCAAGGCAGCTACGCTGCGGGGCGAGAAAACGTTGCTTTTCAGTCTTTCAACGAAGCTGCTCGATCTCTTCGAGTGCATCATTGCCGAGATGAACCGTCGCTGGCAGATGGAAGGATCCTTGTCTCGTCCTATTCGCTTCTGCCGACTGGACGGTAGCAACAGCGGTGCGGAGCGGGAGGACACGCTGAATGCCTTTTGTTCCGCAAACGGTGCAGATGTATTTCTTCTGAGTATGAAGGCAGGTGGTGTTGGCATCACCATCACTGCGGCTACGCGTGTGATTCTCGCCGACAGCGGCTTCAACCCTGCCGACGACCGACAGGCGATCGGCCGCGCGTACCGCTACGGACAGACGCGTCCGGTCTTCGTGTACCGTCTCGTGTGCCACCACACCCTGGAGCACCGCATGTTCGAGCAGAAGGTGGCGAAGGAGTGGCTCTTCCACACGGTGGTGGAGGAGGCCTCGCTGAAGCGTGACGCACTTGCTGGCCTGCGGCTGCAGTCAATGTTTCAACTCCTTAGTCGCACACGGGCGGTGTCGAGTGAGGTGCCGATGCTGACAGACACGCAACGCCGTTCTACAGCGCTTCTCACTGCTGAGGATAGCGTGCTGGCGGACGTGGCAGGTCACATTCTCTACGCGGAATCCCACGCGGACTTCCTGCAGCATGACGAAATGGAGCCGTATGGCAACGAGGAGCGGGCCTTCTACGAGGAGTACCAGAAGACTGGGGTCTTTAATGTTGATGGGGGCGGCGAAGAGGATGTGCAGCGCCGCAGGCGTCAGCGTGAGGAGCACCAGCAGGATGTGGCGGGGCAGGCTAAGACACTCACGGCGTTAGTGGACGACATCATCCGTACCCGCTCGCGGGACGATCCGCAGCTGCGCCACCTGCTGCGTATGATGGGCATCACGGTGGATGAGACTGGGGCCGTCGCGGTGGCTGCTCCTGCGACATTGCTGCCGCAGCTACAACCATCATCGCCACAACAACAACAACAACGGCAAAAGGCGAAGGATGACAGCACTGGCGAAGTCGACATGGACAACGGTGATGGGCGGCACCGGAAGATGACGCGAACGGAGGCAACGTTGCGTTTGCGGCCAGTCGTGGTGGATGACTCCGAGGATGACTTGGCTCTTCTTACAGCTAAGAAAAACAACACCGTCGCACTGGTGGATCCGTCCAAATACGAGCCGTTCCGGCCTGGACGGGACTCCGCATCTGCCATTCTAATCGATGAGGAGGAAGTGTAACGCGACGAATGCGTAGAAGTCACGAAGAAGTAGGGGCAAACCAAAAATGAATGGGTGGTGGCATTCTGCTCGTTGGGTCGCGGCGTTAATGGCCCCGCAGCGTGCTGCATAACGTATTCGAGTAACCAGGAAGTGTCGTATCAAATTGGCGAGTGAGTGTGTGTGTGTGTGTGTGCGCGCATGTTCTGGCTAGGGTGATTGTCGCTGCAGCCGCAGTGCCTCTCTCTCTTTCTCTCTTTGTGGCTCTCTGTACATCTTTCCACTCGTGGTGCGCAGGAAGAGGGGCCTTGGGAGGCCTGCAGACAGTCTGTCCACAGCGCACGCAGCGGAGGAGACAAAGACGAACACACAGCAAACAAAAGAAAAGGCGAAGAAAGAATCCGAGCGAGGAAGACAAGATATAAAGTAAACTCTCTTGGAGAGACACAGCTAGAATGGCAACGCCAGAGCGCGCAAACTCTCTCGTGTCCCGCGGTGCCGATTCGCTGCAGCACTGCTTTTCGTTAATACCGCCGATGGTTCTGTGTCTCGTGCGTCATATCAACCGCGACATGGCGGAAATGACGACACCGCCGAGCATTGAGCATTGCGTGGTCGAACTGCAGTCGTACTTCCAGCCCTGTATCGACGCCAGCCGCGTAGTGGACCGCTGCCTGCCTGGCAGTCGTCTGCGGCTGCAGTTTGGCAAGGCGATGGACATCAATGCCGGTGCCAGCTCGTCGTTACTTAATGTGTACATATTCGCTGTCGACCAAGTATACTCACGGCCACGCCTGCTGGCGCACGTTGTGCGAGAGTGGCGCGCCCAGCTGGAGCGCACGAACCACGAGGTGAGCCCCTTCGTCATGCTGTACCACCAGGATCTCGTTGATGCGGCGTGTGTCAGTGCACGGCAGGCGTCAGGCGTGTATATCGCGGACGCGGCAAAGAAGCCAAATCAAAAGAAGGCCGATGCAGCAGCGGCGGCGTTAGAGCCGTACTATGAGGAGCTCAAGGCGCTCAAGTTCGCGCCACATCAGATGTGCGCATATCTGCCAAATGAGGCACCCATACGAGTTGTAGAGCGACTGCGGGCGGCATACGCCGAGCGCACCTCACGGCTCTCAACGGTGTTTGACGACTACCGTCAAAAGCAACTACGCCGTGTGTCTAACAGTGTCGCAGACGGTACCGCAACAGCGGTCTTGCGTCTGCACGAGTGCTGGCGCAAAGGGTACGACCTAGCTTTCCACTACCTGCAGTTTGGTGTGGTGGAGGATGCCATGGTGGTGTTCGCTCGGATGTTTGACCAATACTACTACCACTCGGAAGATTACGGCTTTGCGGAGCACAGGTCATCCCTTGAGAGATTAGGAAAACTTCCCAACCTGTTTGACCCTAGTGCTTTTCCTGTTGGAAAAAATGGATACCCCTCTGCGCTTCAGGACGATGCTGAACTCGTAGACGGTTTGCTCTTTATTGCAGGGTGTGAAATGCGGTGTGCACTGCTGCTTGGACGCCGTGAAACCGCCTTTGCACGGTACAAGTCGGTGCTGCAGGTGGCGAGAGAGAACTTCACAGAGGAGGGGATGACGAGGGTTTCCGACGCGTGGGGGCTTTTCTTTCTGCTGCGCTGCGCTCTCTCCGCATTGCGGCTGAACTGGGTGGTCGGAGATGCTGGCTGCAGCGGTAGCAATGGCGGTGCTGGCGTGGGTGGTGGTGTAAGCGTGAGCCTTCCGGCATCGCCTGGGCCGCGGCCGGTAGACACAAATGCCACCGCATTTCACCAACTGCCAGAAGCACAGCGCCAGTCCAGTCCGACACTCTCGGGTGCGCTGTCCGCTTCGGTAAACCAGGACTGGAGTGCCTTCGCCGCCTCGCCCGATATGCCCAGCAGTTTTTCCGCATTTCCTCTCATTGATGGTGCCAGCACAGAGAAAATAAGCCACGACGCTGTCACTGAACGGCTACAGGTGCTTTCTCAGGCAGTTGGTGTCGTGTTAGGCGGAGAGCTCTGCCGAAAGGGCGACCTTCTCGCCAGACTCACCGGCGACACGCTGGAGTACCTCATGGACCTCGCCGGTATTCTCGGTTACTGCGACACCGGCAAGATAGCGGCACCAATGACGCCCTCATCGGTGGATGCTGCTGCGTTAGGCATGCCGGAGCTTGCCACAGCGGAAGCGTATGTATCATTCTACCGCACACTCGTGGAGATGAGCGCGCTCTGTTTCTGCCCGTTAAATGACAGGCACCTGGAGCATGTGCTGTACTACAGACTTGCGCACTCATATCGCAATGCGGAGCCCAGCGTGACGGCGGAGTTGTGCCGCCAACGTCTCATTCCCTTCTTCCTCCATAATGGCTGGCTTCAGCTGCAGACCGTCATTCACTGCCTGCACGTGGAGTCGATGGACCTCGTTGTGCAGCAACGCGAGGAAAGTGGAGAGGCACTGTTGAGCAATGAAGAGGCAGTGGCGCTGAAGGAGTCGCTGCTGCATATAATTGGCGGTCTTGGCGAGTGTGGCGCGCAGCAGGAGGAACTCGCCTACCTCTGCAGGAGACAGTCACCAGTAAAGTGGTGGTGTCGATTGAAGCAAATTGACCGCAAGTTGGGCCGCTGCAGCTCAGCTACAGATGTGCCGCTCTACAGTCTCTCTGGTCTGTTGAAGGATACGCAGGTGTTTTGCGTGCACTGCAACCATCTTCTGGAAGGGGCGCGAGAGCAGGCTCATGACACATTGACAACAGGACTGCGTGCCAAAATTGGTGAGACAGTCTTACTGTGCTTCAACGCAACATCTCCTGTGGACATGATGAGGCGCCAGACGGACGAAGGGCTGAGCGACACAGGTGCCACACTCACCGCGACACTTGTGTCTAAGAAGGACTGGGGAGATGCGGACGAGCCGACGCACGTTGTGCTCGTGAGGAAAGTGGTGTCCACCTCCCATGACGAGGCGAAGCGAGAATTGCATTGGGTGTGGGAGTTCCAGCCGTGCCGCGCTGGCGATTATCGCCTTCGCTGCATTACACTCCAGCTCTCAGAAGCAACGACGCTAGTCTACGTGCCTCGCGAATCAACTACGCTTTCCGGCGGGAACCGAACCGAGTTTCTTGCTGCTTCTGCTGGTGTTGGTATTAGTGGTAGGGTGAAGGCCGCTCCGCGGTGTCTCCTATCGGTGCCGGAGCCGGACATCGGCATCAAGCTGCGTGTGGAGCCGCCAGAGGAGCCACACTGCTTCGGCGACACTCTCGCCTTCTTTGCTGTGCACGTTGAGGTTGAGCGGCCGCTTTACCTTCCACAGGGCGCCGACGCTACCTCCAGAGGCTGCAAGAACTGCACCTTTGAAACAGATGGCCCGTGGAGTCCATTTACTTCCCCTGCTGCAGCAGCGGCGTTGTCTACTGTTGGGGCAGTAAAGGGCGCACCCACGCCGCGAGATCCGCGGCACACGATAATGGAGGTAGTGCCGCTGCTGGATCCTTCCACACTGGCCCGCATCTACGTGAGCCGTCCGAGACGGCAGGCGTTGCTGCGCGGTAACGCCTTTGGCGCCTCCATTGCTTTCATGCCATCGAAGAGTATAAAGGAGTCTTCGCTAATGCCGCAGCAGCACGACGCGTCGCACCGCCGCCCTGATATTGCCGACGTCGGCGGTACGGATGGGCCGATTGCATTTGGAGATAGCATGGTGAATCTACCACTAACCCTCGTCTCCATTACAGACGAAAAGACGGGCGTGTCGACTACGATTCCGGTTGATGAGGAATTCCTCATGTCACACCTACCGCCTCTTGTGCGTGAGAGCAGCAGAAGGACTGAGAGTGTTAATCACAGCGCGGTGTCGATGCATCTCGAGGGAAGTATTCTTCCGCTGCCACGTTTCCAGTGCTGCTTCAATATATGTCTTGACGACAACGATGAAGCACAGAAACAGCAGCAGCAACAACAACATCAACAACAGTCGGTTAAAGAGAGCCGCGCTGGGCTTCTGGAGGCGACGAGCCTGCGGTGCTGGTTGCCGTTGGTGCCCATCTTCATGTCGAGTATTGATGAATGTGCGCAGGTGTCGTTGTCCTGCCAACGCAACATGGAGTCATGTACAACAAGTGTGTCTGTGCCGTTTCGGTTCGCACCGGCGTTCTCAGTTCGCTATGCCTTCAAGTGCTTTCAGAGCCGCCTCTATTGCCTCGTGCAGGTGGAAAACGTCCTCAGTAAGACGTCGCTGTGGCTGCGAGGTGCACTCCTGGATCTGCTTGAATCCGAGAGTTACTACGAGCTCGCGCGCGTCTCTTCCACACACGATCACATAATGAAGCGTGAATGGAAACCGCACGAGACGGTGCATCTCTTCTTTGAGCTGGCGCCCTCCTCTGAGCCACGCACACACGAAAAGGAGGTGCGTCACCGCGTGCGTTTGCAGCTTCTTTACTCCAATTGGGCTATTGCAGAGAAACGGCAGCCGCTTGAGTCCCACATTCTCCGTCCACTTCCATCATCTTCTAGTGGTTGTGGTGGTGGTGGTGTTGCTCCCAGTGCTACTATCAGTTCTGCAAACAGCAGCTTCGAGGTCACCGCTGGCGGTGCGTACCACTTGGTGCCGGGCAACTCGCTGTGCAACAGTCTGAGGGACGAGCCGATCTATTCTACGAAGCAACCACGTATTCGCTACGACTCTGCCCAGCTGGAATTGTTGCGTACCACATGCAACACGTTCCATGGACCAATTGGAACATTCACGTCGAAGCACTCCTGCCTTTTCAACGCCGTAATCTTTGTGGACCCGCTCAATCCTGCCAACCAGAGCGTCCGTGCGGTGGCAACAGCTGCGGCGGTGTTAAGGAGAGGCAGTGACAGTTTCATCCCCGGTGCAATTCCTATTGGGGCCTCACCAATTGATCTACCAGGTGGATTTGTCTTCCCTGTTGGCGAGCCTGTCTGCTTTTCCGTCACACTGGAGCCGCTTGCACACAACTGGCCAGATGACTGTGGCTGTGAAGAGGAGTTTTTAATAACGTTCAAAGCAGACCCCGCGGTGTGGCTCGTCACGGGGAAGCANCTGTCCATGATGGAGGATACTACTATGTTCTTCACGGCTGTTCCTGTGCCACCTATCCCTGGCACAACTGCTGAACACCACGACAGTTCTCTTTCTCCCCAGCGGGAACAGCAGCAAACACAACAACAACAGCAGCAAACACAACAGCAGCAACAGCAACAGCAACATAAGGTGTCAACTGTTACGACGCCCACTATCGAGCTCCAGTGGGCGTCACGCCGCAATTCTAGCGGGGCTGACACTGCCGCGGTGGCGATCGAAGTGGTGCAGTTCCGCACATCCATGCGTATCCAGCACTGAGGGTGGATGATGGAAGGAAACAAATGGATAGGGACATTTACTCGACGGACAGGGCTGGAATAGTGTTGTGCACCCTAAATGTGTTCATTGGCATACCCAACGGCCCATAGTAAGGCGAGAGTTCTCTTCTCTCTTCCCTTCTACCTTATTTCTCTTTTTCACTGCCACCCGCTCAATCTCTCTTTCCTTCTTTCTTTCTGATATGCTTCTTGGTATTGTGTGGAGGGCATCGGCGGGGGCATAACAAGTTGGTGCGAGGTGCGGCAAAATGTTTTGCAGGAGTTTTGTCGTCCTCGTGAGGGTGCACTCCCCACGCGGGCTGCCGTTCCAGCTGGGCGCCGACGACGCGATTGCGCGAGTGCGGCAGAAGTACGGCAGCCGTTGGTTCGGTGCCTCGCAAGAGTTCCTGCAACTCCACCCCGCCTCCGCCGAGTTTATCCCCTTCTACTATTGTCAGGGCACAATCACCGGTACCTTCCGCGGTATCATCAGCTATAGCGAAAACACAACGGACATAAATGGAAAGGCAACAAGCAGTACACGCGAAACAACAACAGCACTGCAGCCATTGAACAGCGTATTTTCGTCAAACCGGACACAGATTTACGCAGGTTACAAGTATAACATACACCATGTCCACACAGCGTTACGCCACGAAGAAAACCCGCTGCATCTGCGCAAGATGCGGTTTGTGGACACCACGAATGCGACCATTAACCTCTTTGAGCAGTCCACCAATACATTGAACGTGTTCGTCAATGAGGAAGTGAGACGGCAGGCGGAGGAGACGGCGCGGGCGATGGTTCGCTCGTATCACCCTGGGGCCTCAACCATTAGAGTAGATTTTACTGACTTGCAGATACGATTGGAAAACGTTACGCCCGTCTTTGTGTCGTGCTACGTGGTGAAGGCACAGTATGATGGGCAGATGTACACATTGTACGTCAGTGGCGCCAATGGCACAGTCAGTGGGCCTTTTCTCATCAACTCCTTGTACGTTGGGCGCCTCGCTGCGGTCGGTGCGGTGGGCCTCTCAGTGCTTCTCTGGCCTAATAAGGTGGCGGGACTTGCTTTCGGTTCCCTGTTATCAGTGCCGGTGTACTACGCTGCATTTTATGCGGCAAAGTTCTTCCCCTCGCACAGCCGCGACTACTACCGCACGCAGCGGCGGCGCATGCGTTCGAAACACGAGGACGCGGACCGAAGCGGCTTCCGCCCCGGCGTCGACTCACACCGCATCGACGAGGAATATCGGCGCTCGTCCTACTGGGACACGCACATGTTCCAGCAGGGCACGCACGGTGGCAGTGGCGGAACGGTGAAGGACCCACGCGGCTACTACGCGGCGCTCGGCCTCAGTGGGACGGAATCGGTGAACGAAATCCGCTCCGCGTACCGCAGGTTTGTACTCGTGGAGCACCCAGACGCCGGTGGGTCGACGGAGCGCATGGCGAAGTTGAACGAGGCGTATCGCGTCCTGCGCGACCCGAAGCGGCGGGCAGAGTACGACCAGTCTGCCTGAGAAATGAGTTTCACACAAAATGGCAGTGAAAAAACATTTCTGTGAGCGTGTAAAGAGGGGAGGAGGAGGGAAAAAAAGGTATTCTGAATATGAATGGAGACCATATTACTGAAGTGGGTACACTGCCACCACCACCAC
>NW_008825986.1:14356-16315 GCF_000691245.1 Trypanosoma grayi
TTGTGGTCTTCTCTGGTCTGTCCACAGTTTCTGATATTCAGCAGAAGAGGTTATATCAACAATAAATAAAATAGCAGGGATATATAGTTTGAAGATTATAATCTTTTTAACCTTTGTGATCGCGGCATGGCGCAGGGACAAAAAAAGACGGCGAGTCGGTTGGTGAGTGATATCTGGGACAACACCGTCTCGGAGTGGACTATGTGGATGCGTGGCCTTCACGACGCTGAGTTCAACGTTTCTCTTGCCTTTGCCCTCTTCTGTGTACTTGTGGTGATCATCGGAAATGTCGTTCTTCTCATTGCCATTAACTTCTGGCTATCTATATTCCCGCAGGAGGAGATGGCCACCAACTCCAGTCAGATTGCCGTACAGGTCGTTGTCTGTACGTTCCTCGTTATGTGTTTCTGCCTTGTTGGTGTGGTGTACGTGGTGATCTACGGCGTGCGTCCGTTATTGCGTGCGCTGGTCGCCACCAACCGTGTCCGTGGGCCCCTGTACCGCCTGCTGCTGCTGTTCGCCTCGGGCGCAACGAATGGGCTGACAGGTGTGTTGGCAATCTACTCTATGTCACACACACCAGAGTTCCTGCAGGCGGTGTTGCTCAGCGTTATTCCGTTCTGCGCGCAGCTCTGGACGTTCGCGCTCGTTCCAGAGGAACGCAAGCGTCGCTACGGTTCTCTCACGCTCATCGCCTCGCTCCTGTGTTGTGTGGCGGGTGTGCTACTGTCGTCCATGTCGTCTTTCCTCGACTCCTCAACGGGGCGGGCAGCGCCGTGGAACTGGGCGCTGGTGTACCTTGCCAGTGCTGTCGTGTTCGGGCTCTGGTGCGTTGTGCAGCGCCTCTACCTTGACGCGATTATGCTTCGGCACAGCGCGGCCCCGCCGGCAAGCTCACCGGACATGGCGAGCATAGATCGGGTGATTGCTCCGCCGGGCGAGAGGGAGGTCGAGCCCGTTTTTTCTGGTGCTGCTGCTGATGATGATGATGCTGCACCTGCGAAGGACGATGCGATGGATGACTTGTACCGCGTGGGCACCAGCGACACGGCCGAAGCCTCACTGTCTGATCCCTTGCTACTGGGCCAGCGCAAATGGGGTAAGCAGAACAAGGACGACTTTGCCGCAAANGACACGGCCGAAGCCTCACTGTCTGATCCCTTGCTACTGGGCCAGCGCAAATGGGGTAAGCAGAACAAGGACGACTTTGCCGCAAAGACTGTGCTTCTTCTTGTTGGTGTTCTCTTTCAGACGCTCGTGTCCTTTGCGTTGCTCCCTGTTGACGCTATTCCGTGGTTCGGTACGTCCAGCAACGTCTCAGAGGCCTGGCATGGATTCCGCGATTCATGTGACTTCATCTTTGACTCATGGGAAAATGTGCGGTACGGCATGCTGCACACGCTCGGCTTCTTCATGAGCTTTATTGGCTGTGCGTACCTGAACGAGCGGTCCCCCACACTGGCGTCTGTGGTGCTGCAGATGGCGAGCCCCGTGACGGGCATTGTTCTCATAATTGTGCCGAAGTGGGACGTGTATGGCGCGCACGGCAACGTTGGCCACCAGGTCGGTGGCATTGTCCTGCTGCTGCTCGCGGGTCTTTTCTACCATGTCTGGGACACGGCGTCTCTGCAGGAAATGCTGGAGAGGCAGGAGGTGCAGCAGCAGCAGCAGCAGTACCGCGATGACGTTGGCGCTGGGCCGGAAGTCGGCGAGTCATGCGGCACGGCGATGCAGCCCGGCGCCCCACACGTCAGCGAGAGTTAAGCAAGAGGCTAATGGAGGAACGCGCTGGCGTGGGGGAGGTGTTTGGGGCAGGCAGAGGGCGAAGCTGCAGAAGGACTACGCGTCGGCCTCGGCCCCGCTGATCGCAGCGAGGCATGCGCGGGAGAGGGGTGGTGCCTGGAGTATTAAAAAGCAAACGAAAAAGAATGAAAGAACGAACCAAAGACAAAAAAAAAA
>NW_008825987.1:0-2626 GCF_000691245.1 Trypanosoma grayi
CCCCCCCCCTCCCTCCTTCCCTCTCCATCAACAACAACTTGAAATAAGAAGGAAAAAAAGGAATTCAAACGCACTAAGACAGACAGAGGGCGGCAGACACCAACCGCACACCTGCCGCAATAGAACAGCATAGACGAACTGCACACACATGAACCGACACGGGCGGAGGGGTGCACTCCGAAATGGGGCAAGGGGCCGAGGGAGAAGGGCGGCGATGCAACAATCACACGGGTCGGAGGCGCAAGGGCATAGAGTGAGGCACGTACCCAAAGTCGGCGGCACAACAACCGCACAGGATACCCATCGTCCACAGAGCCCCAATCTCCCCCCTTCCCCCCTCTCCTCGCACATATACACTTTATCTCTTTCCCCCTCCCTTTCCTCGTCCGCTTGCCCTGCCCGTGGCTCTCTTCATTGACGCTGCCGCCACCCATATCCACTCCTTGCAAGTATGCACAGATGATGCTCTCAAACAGTGGGCAACTGAGTGAGTGAGTGAGTTAGAAATTTTCTGCCGCCGTCGGCGTTCAGCGTGCCGTTGGCATGTCGCACATACCGTCCAAGAAACAAAACAAAAAAAAAGCCACTACCTCACCGTGAAGGTTTCTCGTCACACACAGTACAATCAACAATTTCACCATTCATCTCATAGTTCTTTGTTATCATCTTTTTTCTTCCCATTTTGTGTTGCGTGCACGCGCACCATTGTATCAAGTTAGACGGGAATGATCTTTGCTTCAACCTGTCTCTCCGTACTCTCACTCTTACTGTTTCTACGTGACATGATGCCTAAAAAAGGGGGACATTTCGTTCGAGCACTGTTTCACACACCAGACACGATTGCTGCTTACTGTTACTGATCCACACCTTGTCCACGGTGACTTGTATTGCATCGCTCTGCCAGTTTCTCTGCTGTTGCCATACGCTCCAGCAGCCACTGTGGCAATATTTCACTCTCCTCAGCAGTTACTTGGAACATGCTAACAGGAAATGGTGCGCCGCTCGGCAGCCGAGCGTCGTCAGCAAAGAGTTCGTCAAAGAAATGGTGCTCCAAAACCTCCTTTGCAGAGAGGCGCTCGTCCGGTGTGTACCGCAGCAGCTGCCCTATCAACGACACCGCAGCCGGTGGGGTGCTAGGGGGAAGAACGCTTTGCCACTGCATCGACTTAATGCTAAGGTTGTGGTAGCGCTGCAGGTAATCGCTGCTTCCGGCGTCCGCGTTGCTCGGTGAGAGTGGCGCTTCTCCAAAGCATGTCTCACTTGTATGCATGATCGCCTCCACAGTTTGTGGGTTAAGCACATATAACTCCTTGCGTGAGGGCGCCCCAAGAACTTTAAAAATTTCCGCCATTTGATCAACGGTGGTGGCTCCCTTGAACAACACATTGCCACAGAGAAGCTCAGCGAGCACACAGCCGTATGCCCACATATCTACATGTAAGTGGTAGTACAGAGATCCTAGTAATAGCTCTGGGGCTCGATAGTATCGGGAACAAATGTACGATACATTCTTCTCCCGCGGTCCCTTAGCTCCCAGTGGTTGCATCACTTTGGCGCTGCCAAAATCGCAGAGCTTTACAAGCCCTGTTTCAGGGTCAATAAGCACGTTGCTGGGTTTGACGTCGCGGTGACATATACCGCGCGCGTGCAGAAACACAAGCGCTCGCGCAAGTTGAAACATAGCAGCCTTCAATAGGATGAGCGGCATCCGCTGTTGGCTCTGTCGCACATACATATAGTGCAGACGGTGGATGTCTAGCGGCAGATAATCCATCACGATATAGAGATACTGCTCGCCGTTGGGGCCGCAGGCAGAAAAGTGATCCAGCAGCTGCACAATATTCGGGTGATACGGCAGCGTTGTCGGCACCACCGTGAAGTACCCATTTGGCGTGGAACCCGCCTCCACCGCGGCATTGCTTCCGAGACTCTTGCTGATGCTATTGCTATTATTGCTACTGCTGTGTTGGCTACCGTGACTGCCCATTGCGTATTCCCCACAACGTGCCTGGGGACCGAGATGGTCACGCAGGAGCGTAAGCTCACGGTGATGCAGACGACCATCGAAAAGAACCTTCTTCACCGCCACCGTTCTTCCAGTCCCGCGCACCCTCGCCATCATGACGACACCAAACGACCCACGGCCAAGCACCCGCAGCGGCTCGTACGTCGCCTGTTCACTCGCAGTGGATCCGGGGTTCTGTGTGTGGGGGGACTCCTGGAGCACCTCGCTATTCGTGAAGAGTGGTGAGGTGTTTACGCTCTCAGCTGCCTCTGTGTGTCGCATCCCTTTCCCCTACACCTTTATTTCTTGTTTTTCTTTTCTTTGTTTGTTTTCTGGTTTCACTTCGAATTGCCTGTATTTGCTTCTTTATTTTTAGCCTTTTCCCCCTTTAGCCGGTGCTCGCAGTGCACCTTCCCCTTCTGTCAGCAACAACTGTCACGGCAGCAGCAGGACGAGGAGGAGACAGAGAGAGAGAGAGAGAGAGAGAGAGAGAGAGGTCGCATCAGTTGACAGTGGCGTGGACCCGTGTGCGCACGCCTATACAGCTCACACAGAGAGAAGCACCGAGCGGGATGTTGTGGCTGCACGCACACACACACACACACAGCAAAAAAAAAAAAA
>NW_008825987.1:2636-16218 GCF_000691245.1 Trypanosoma grayi
TCTCTCTCTCTCTCTCTGGGGGGAATGAGGCACCTGACGCGGACACACAGGACGACACCCTTCGCTGCCACCTCGCATGTCTCTCGCTCACCCAGTCACGCACACACGAATACAGATCCGCCACCACCTGCGAAGGGCGAGCAGCAGCAGACAATCACGAAGAAAGCCAACTGCCATGAGCCGGGTGATCGCGTTGATTCATCCAAGCACATACCCCTTTCCCCCCCCCCTTCGATGAAGTGAAATGGAAAAAAAAAGAGGCCAAGACGGACAGAAGCCAGCTTCCTCTAGTTGAGCTTTGCCTCAAGGGACCTCGACTTGTCCATGCACGCGATCATAGCCTCAATCACAGCGGAGCGCAGGCCACCCTTCTCGAGCGAGCGCACCGCCTCAATCGTTGTGCCACTAGGCGAGCACACCATGTCCTTCAGCTGCCCCGGCGACGCGCCGGTCTCCTGCAGCATCTTCGCCGCGCCCAGCACCGCCTGCGCAGCGAACTCATACGCCTGCGCGCGTGGCATGCCACCGTGCACCGCCGCGTCGGCCATCGCCTCCATGAACATGAACACGTACGCCGGTGACGATCCGGCGACACCGATGACGGCGTGTATCTGCGACTCCGCCACCTCCGCCACCTTGCCAACGGTGCTGAACATCTTCAACACACGCGCTGTCTCCTCAGGCGCCACCGAGGCGTTCGGCGTGACAGACGTGATACCCGCGCCGACGCCAACAGAAACGTTCGGCATCACGCGGACAATCTTGCAGGGCTTCACCAGCGCCTTTTCCATCGAGGCGATCGTGATAGCTGCCGCGACGGAGACAACAACTTTGTCTGCAGTGATAGCGTCACGCACTGATTCAAGCACCTGGCAGACGGCGTATGGCTTCACGCCAATGATGACAATGTCGGACTTCGTTGCAACATCGACGCCATCGGTACCACCGTGCACACCGTACTTTTGGTAGAGGCGTGCGACGCTCTCGGGAGTACGGTTGTACACGTATATGGACTCTGGCGGGTACTGTTTGCTGTTGATGAGACCCTTGAGTATGCTCTCGCACATGTTGCCACAGCCGATAAATCCAATCTTCATAGCGACACCACGTGAAGCTTGGTTAAGATTCACTTCTTGTATTGTTTTATTGTTGCTCACTACGTAATACTTGCACAACTGCAAAGTAAAAAACACAAGACAAAAAAAAGGAAAACAGTGAGCAGAGAGAGACTTCTCAGGTTCAGAGGGCCACAACGTGCAGTATCCCATAATTTCAGATATTCGGCATACCCGGAAACACAAAGACAGACGACTAATTCTCCTCCACGCCGACGTTGCCACCCAGGTTCGTCACATACGCCTTGGGCGCCCGTCGGGGTGGCACGCGGAGGTACGACATGGGGTCGAGCGGGTCTGGCCGTGCGAGGGTGCTCTGAAACACCTCCGTCCCGGTCTGAACAATGTGGAACGGTGGCGCCACCGTCGGGTCATCTTTGCACTTCCATGTCAGACCACTGGAGGGGCCGCCTCCAGTTGCCGACCCACCGCCGGCGCCGTTGTTGCCGCCGCGACGCACAGACTTGACACCGCCCGCCATCGCGCGGCTTAAACGTTCCAACAGCCGCACCGCCTTGGCGCGGTTCTGGTGCACCTCCTGCTTGTCCTGCCGCAGCGCGTTGGTGGCGCTGCCGAGGTCGGTGTGAATGAGGTGCTCGCGCGTCACGCCAGTAAAGACGTCGAGGATCTCGTCGCCGTTGCGTGCGACCGCCACGTCCAGCTCGCCGTCGATCGGGAACCCGAGGAGGATGTCAAGCGCGGCGGTACGCAGCTCATACGCGGCAAGCTCGCGGCGGTTGAAGTCGTACAGCCACGTACTCAACTCTTGCAGGATGCCCTCCGTGATGAGGAAGGGCCGCATTGCCTCGCGGCGGCACTGCGCAATCACTTCCTCGCGAATGCCCACGCGATGCAGTGGCGGACGGCGCTGGTTCATGTCCATCTCGTCTTGAAGCCGCGCCTCACGCATCGCGCCCACAACACGCGCCGCGATGGCACACAGGGCCACGCGGCGCGCGTCTGCCGTCATCTTCTTTGGCCGCGCCTCGACATCGGTAAGCTTGCTACCGCCGCTGCGCCTTCCGCTGCCACGCTGCGCCGCGGCCTCTTCCACCTGCAGCACCTCGTCTAGTTCGGCAAAGGGCGCCGCGCCCAAGTCCTCGTCTCCGAGCTCGATTGGCTTCTCGCGGCGGCTGCGCTTCCGCCGCGGCTTACCACCGGAGCGTCCCACCTTGGCATCATCCTTATCGTCACTCTCTTCTTCCTCCTCCTCCTCCTCAGCATCATCATCCTCTGCTCGCCCGCGTCTTTTCCCACTACTTCTCTTATCCTTACGCTTCTTATCGCCCTTCTTGTTCTTCGACTTTTTTTTGTCATGGTGGTGACTGCCCTTCTTGCTGCGCTTCTGGAGCTTCTTCCAGCGTTTATACAAGTCCCGCCCAAGCGCCTTGGCCTCCGCTTTGCTGTCAATGCGCATGAGTGCCTCGTCGGAAAGTGGAGCGCCTCCTTCAGCGTCCGCTTCACTCTCGTTCTTCCCAGCGCCATCCCAGCCAGCGGCAACGACTGCTCCGTTTTCCTTGTCAACCTCCTCGTCGTCGTCATCGTCAGTGGAGCGGCCCAGGTCAAGGAATGCATCTTCCCCCTCTCCTTGCTCCTCCGCTTCTTCAGTGAAACCGACAGGCGTTTCGGGTGGCGCGGAGGCGGCGGTCGGGTCATGCGGCGCCAAGCCAAGAATGCGGTCATCGTCGTCGCCGTCCATTGCTGCCGTTTGAAACTAACGGTGCGTGGGCGCTTACCTGTAAAGAGAATATCAGGACAGATAAGTGATGCTGAAAGGTGCTCAATGTAGGCTCAGAAGGAAGTACATGCCAATAACAATGGGGCTAACACCACTCTTGGTTGCTTTCACTCTGTACTGCAAAGAAAACAACCAAAAAAATCGCCTGCCGGCCTCACAGCTGGACAGTGCAGAGAAACTCTTCTCGCCAGCGCGGCGCGCGCCCCTGCGGCTGTCCCCATCGTCGCCGTCGCCGGTGTTGTGGTGTTTTGATTGAAGTATCGACCCCTTCGTCATCGCCGTCTGACGTGAGAGGATCCAACAGGTGCTGCCACTTCAACAGACGCGCAACCCTGACGGCACCCTGCGCTGGTGCTAGCACAATCTCTGTGTGAAGGTAGAACAACCGCAGGCTCCCCATATAGTGTAAGGATGACTCCGCCTCCCGGCTCGACGGGAGAGCCGCATTAATAGAAGTACCACTAGTATTAGTAGAAGTATCAGTAGCAATAGAAGCGGCAGCAGCAGTAGAACAAGCCCGCTGCCGTTTTCTGGGGAAAGGCCGTGGGGATTTTGTGGGCCGTGGAGTTACGTTTTGCAGCCGGCGGAGGAAGTCCGACTCTGCTTCCACTGTGGCTGCAATTGAAGATTTTTCACGTGTAGAGCGGCGATAGTGATCAGCGTTACCTGTCACAGCTCCCCACTCCTCAATGAGAATAAGCGCGCACCTTCTTCGACGCCGCAAACAACCGAGGAGCCAGTGGCACAGCGGCACCTCGTTGCCAATAGCGCGCTCATAGTGATGGATGTGAGTTCCCTTCCCGCCACATCCCTCCACAACAACGAGCGGCACCACTTCGGGCGAACCGGCACACACCGGACCATGCATGCAGAGCACCGCAAAGTCGGTAAGGTCGATGCAGTGCACCACTTCTAGCCGCGCGAGTACGCCAAGCAGCACCTCCCGCCGAGCCTCAATGGCGGACGCGCACGCCCCCAGCACATCAAGTGGAGCCCCCGGCACCGCAGTGTCTTCCAGGTGTTCCATGAAGCGTCGCAACAAAAAATTCCCACTGCCGGGAAGAAAGACAAATGTAACGGCGCCGCCGCAGCTGAGGTGCCGCGCGGCCACGCGGTACGCCCATGTTGTCTTGCCAGAGCCCGGCGCCCCACCGACGAGAAGGATGTCGCTCTGATGCAAGCCACCATCCGTTGCGTTGTGAATGATGGGCGGCATTAAGCCGACGCGGGTAGCCTTGAGGCGCTGCACCAATGCGTGCGCGCTCTCACGGTGTGACGGCATGTGTGTTTGAGTTCTTTTTTCTTCAGCGTACTGCTGACGCTTCTGCCTTACACGTCACACTGCCACCTTAAGGGAGAGAGTAACAAAAAAGGGAGGCACAAATCAAAGACCAAGAGTGGTCCAATAAGCAGTCATGTGTTGCATGCACAGATCCATCAAAGCATGCCCTCACGAGGTGGCACACGGCAGCATTTCACTCCGACGTCTCGCGCTATATATATAAAAGAATGAAACGAAAACAAAAAAGTCGAGCAATGGAGCTCGGATATCGATGGATCTTGTAGGAGCAAATTTAAAACTTTATGCTATATAAATAAATAAATATATATAGCACTCTCATTTCAGCCTTTTGTTTTTGTTTTTTCTTGCAAGCCACAGCAAACCCCTCTCCGCTACTGTAAATCACACTCCATTCGACGGTCTTGCCAAATCAAGCACCGGCTACGCCAAACAACGCCCCGCATGCACACAATCACTCATCTTCTGATGTTCTTCAATACTTGCAGAATGTCCTTCAACGACGGTTGATAGTTATCCAAGTTTATCCCCTGGCTGTCTATTGCCATGATGTGGGCCGCAACCTCATCATAGAATTCCTGCGCCAGCAGGATCACATGACGCACATTGAGGTTTCCAGCAGTGCTGTTTGCAAATTTGAGGAGCTCGTCGTACGTCAAATGTTGTTCTAATATCTGTGGTGTCAGGGCCCTCAGAAGTGCGGCAGCGACGATCAACTCAAAATGTGACGTGTACGGGCAACACATGATAACATCCCACAGTAGCATGGTGTCGTTAAGTGAGAACTCACGCTTAAAAAGCATGATCAGCCAACGAAAACAAAACGACATGTCATCCGCATGCTGACTTTGCAGGTGGTGGTACAGCCGCGGCACAAAGTACCGCATGAGCAACCACAATGCATCAAGCTCCTCTTTCATGCCCTTCTTGACGTCCCGTAGGAAATGGTTTTCACACCGCTCACCGAGAAAGGAGCTGAAGCACATAAACGCTTCCACCTCGGTGTCTGCGAGAAGTGCAATGGGGGAGAGCATATCACTCATGCCCTGACAGTAGCCTAGATCAAAGTTAAACATCGCATGGGACATGAGTACATTATACAACATTCGCTGCTTCACTCCATTGTCGTCTGTGTATGCTGAATGGGCGCGATCAGTGCGCACAACATCCTTCTCAATCGCACTACGCACCTCGCGGAAGGCGGAGAAGTGTGCCTCCTGCTCGGGAAAAATGCTCTGCCATTGTAATTTGAGCTTCTCATACATTTGACCGTAGCGTTCACGTATCATCTGCCGCTGCGCCTCCGTAGAGTCCTGTTCGTTCGGGTACACCTGGAGCATAAAGCTCCACACCTGCAGACGTATTTCTTCCGCTACACCACCAATGAAGGCAATCGCCTTAGCCTTGGCGTACTGACCCAAATCGAGACGACGTTCCTCACCAACAAAGCAGGCGTTCCACTCTACAGCAGTGAGTGGGGGTCCCATGCCACGCCCCCGCGGTTGTGGAATAATCGGCACCTGGTCTTCTACTGGGATGAGGCCTTCCAGCAGTTCAAATGGTTCATCCACCATAATTTCTTCAGCCGTCAGAACAAAAGGGTCGCGGTGCAACGCTGCAGACGGTGAACGTGCATTAGGCTCCGGCGAATTGCGAAACAGAGAGCGTACGCCAGTAATTGTGGTCGCAATAGACGCCCGAAGCCGTGCTCCGCCAGACAGATTCTCTTGTTCGTACAGCGCTCGCCGTGCATCGGAAGAACCCCCCACAGGATCCCGAAACGGTTGCAACGAGGCTACACGGCGCGGTGTACTATTCACAATCCCACCACTCCTCTCAGATGATCTAGACCTAGTTATTGCCGCTGTCGTGGCAGTAACTCCCGCATCGTCATTTCCATAAATAATGAATTCATCCGCATCGACACGACTCTGCTGTAATGGTGATACCTTTTTCAGCTCCTTGAGGAAGTTCGTGAGGCCGCCTTGGTGGAATATGAGCCGGTAGGCAGCTCTACCGTCTAGGAGGAACAGGGTAATGTCACTTACACCACGATGATTCGAGTGGCGCTGCACCTTGGAAACACTACTTAAGGATGTGCACATAATGTACTTCCACTCCTCCTCCACGTGGCCCGGGTTGGCGTCGCCAACGAGGTGGCTGAGGCACACCGGCAGCAGCGCTGGAAACTTGACGGCAAGAAATGTATACGGCACCCAAATAAGATAGACACTGTCTCTGCTCTGTAGCGCACTCCCCACGACGCCCTCGCGTTGTAGGGTGGTCTCCTCAAACAATGCGCCGAGCGAAGATGTGGGGGACGTTGCTGGTGTCGACTCTTCTGTGCGGCCTTTAAACGAGGGTATTCCATTCAATGGCGTCTCGTGTTGCACAACCAGCAAGCAGCCCATGTAGTTCTTACTGTCATCCGCCAGTTTGCCTTTGATGATGACGCCAGGCTGGTCCAAGAGAATCTGCACTGGGTCCAGACTGCTAAGCAGTTCGCCCACTAACGTCTTGGCGATTACACCCATCAGTAGCTATTGTAGCGTATGTGTAATTGTACCCCTGTACGGGTATGTGGATGCGCCCGCTCTCAGACAGGCACTCTCTCTTTTGATGCTTCACTCAGACTTCACTTGCCTGTATGGATACTGCCTTTTGTTGTTTGTCAAAATAAATAGTACGTGCGTGGCAAGGGAAAAAAGGAAGCTCCGTCCTTCCCCTTCCCTATACTCTGTGGAACGAAACAGAGAGAAGCAGAAGGAGGATATACAAACTCATCGACAGTGAAGAACAAGGGGATCACTGACGCCGATACTTGTGCACACGGTAATGATTTTTTTTTTTCGTTTTAATGGGGACAAAGACAAAACGCAGCTGCCTCTCAGTGCCCCCCAAGCAGTTCACCTTCAGTCAGCCATACACGGTCGCCACCGCTTTATATCTCCTCCGTATTGTACAACAATCATTTTTTTGTTCTCACTCTTGTCGTCATCGTCATCTCCACGCATCTCATCAATCAGCACGGTATATGAGGTGCACGCCAAGTTCCGTCTCCACTGGCGCACTCACCTCGCCGCGGCCCAGTGCGAAAGCAGCGGCGTCGAAGGTCTCCGTGTATGTGCCGCTCTCCACCATGCCGAGATCGCCGTCCCGCTTGGCGGTGGCGCACTCGCTGAATTCACGCACCGCAGCTGCAAACTCCTGCAAGGACCACTCCGCCGCCGGCCCGCTGTGGCGTGCGAGAACCGCGCGCGCCAACGTCACAGCGTCCGCCTTGGACCGCGTGATGCGATCGCCCTTGTTGCGCGGGGCGAGGGACACGGGCCGGCGCACGTCCTTGTGCTTGATAAGCACGTGGTACAGTCGCCGCTCAACAACCAGGGGAGGAGCTGGCGATTTACCCCTCTCTTCCTCCTCTTCTTCTTTCTTCTGCACCTCCGCCGCTGTCGCCTCTCCCTGTGTCAGCTCCGTGGCGTCTCTCGCTTTCTCACGCATCGCCGCCGTCGGCGCCTCGCCTGTATGCTCCTCGGCAGCGTCTTCACCGCTGGCACTGTGAGCAGCAGCAGTAGCCCTGTCAGGGAGAGAAGATGAAAGAGCAGTCTTTGCGTGTTTCTGTTCTTCTGCAATCTTCTCCTGCTCCTCTCGCAGGCGCTTCGACGAGGGTGGAGGGCCCAGGCGTACCTTGTACATGCGAGTGCTGAAGCCGAACTGGATGCTGCTGTCAACAGGTGCCGGCACTGGCCTCTTCCTCCCGATGCGGACGCCGTTAAGCTTAACTCCATTGGTCGAGCCCAAGTCCATCAGCACGAAACACTTCTGTTCGCGGTGGTACACCAACACCGCGTGAATGCTGCTGATTGACGGATGTTCAAGTACGTAATCGCACACAGCGCTACGACCAAACAAGTAAAATGGAAACCGATCGAGACCCAGTGCTGGCAGAGGTACCCCGTCACGGGTGCAGTGCAAGTGGCATGCATGCACAGGGTGTGCAGCCCACGGCGGGCACTTGAAGAACGGTGTCTGTGCGTTCAACTTCACCGGATCTGTAACGCTTATAATGTGCGGTGGCAGCGCACTAGCCTCCTCCGAGAGCTTTACTACCTTCGGTGGTGCCTTCTTGGCGACTTCCGCGGCCTTCTCTATGCTCGTCACACGCGAGAAAAGCGCATTCGTACCAAGGGATGATGACATTTTCCCACTTTATTGGGCCGCTCAGCTTGCTAATCGCTTCGCTCTAAATTTACAAACGTAAGGGGTGGGGGCGAGGCGAGGAAGAGAGAGGCAAAAGAAAAAGACGGTCTGTGCGACAGAGACATAAATACTCATATGCAGCCATCCAAGTTACAACCTGAACAGCAGCACTGAAATAAACAGGTCACCCTCATGTACTGTGGTCAACGTTCCTTTTTCGTGTGTCAGACCGCGCTGTGCCCGTTCCACTTACGCACGCGCTCGCGGTGTGCCCAGCAGCTGTTCTGCCGCAGGCTCCAGCCACGGTACGGGTCCGCCAGCGAGCGCATCACTTTGGGATGCAGTGAGAAGGGGTGAGCAGTGCGCCTGTGGTTCATGAACGCCATCTCCCCGCCGCGACCGTAGAAGTTCCAGCCGTTAGCGGTATCGTGCAGCCCCTTCGGCGGCGGCCGCGGGTCCCTGTCGGGGTCTGCGTCGTCGCGGAAGGCAACAGAGCGTTTGGCGTACAGCTCCTTCAGTCTGCGCTTGAGCTCTGCATCCTGTCTCTCTGTGTTTAACACAATGGAGGAGCGACGCCGAGACATAAAGCGACGAGAGACAGAGGCATCCACTGATGCGAATGATGTCGTCGGCCTCGCCACACTCTTCTGCCGCTGCCGCTTCTGCTGTTGTTGTTGATTCTCTTTCTGTTGTTGAAGGTGCACCGCGAGCTGAGAGGGCGGTGGCAAGTCTCGGTAAGCCTCTTTTGGTAAGGCCAGTGGGAAGTGATACAGTGTGTAGTACTGCGCCTCCAACGAAATGGTACTGTGCAGGTAGTAAAGAAGTGACATGAGCCGCTTCCGCACATCGCGCTGCGCCTCCATCGTGCACGCCGACGAATTGGCGATTGATAATGCAGGTGCATGTCGTAGTAAATGCAGTGCACGGTCCCAGTGGCCCAGCTGCACGAGCGCGGGTCCAACCGCCGCCACCATGTAGTCGGTGATGACAATATCATCACGCTCGTTCAACAGTCTGTCGAAAACGGCCACAGCCTGTTGAGGGTGGTGCAACATGTCGAGCTGCAGCTGCAGCGGGGATCCCTCCTCTTGCTGCTGCTGCTCCACTGCGGAGCTGAGTGCCTGGGAGTCGTGATCCGCATCTGGCGCGACAAGACGAAACTTCTTACTTTCGCGTGGAAAGGAGGCGAAGAGCAGGTTGAGCGTCGTCGCTTGCATCGACTGCACCTTCCCCTGCGATGACAATGATGATGACGGCGCCTCTGGGTAATAGTACGACTCGAAGAGTGCCACTGCCTCCTTCCACCGTTGCTGACTCCCCAAACCGTTAAGCAGCCGTTGCAGCTCACTCTCCGAGAGCGATGGCTCCTGACGCCGTCCCATCGCTTCCGAAGAAATGGCAACGGCAGCGCTGGACGCAAAAACATCCTCGCTACGGCGCTGTTGCAGTTCCTCCAGGCATTGCAGGGCCATCATCCACTGCCCATCATCTGCCATTGAAGACATCATGGATCGCAGCGCTCCTGTTGAAAGCCGTGGCAACTGCTTCTGCGCGTGCGGTGCTGAACCTGCACCGCCAACTGCCTTTGACACGAACAAGGAGGCCAACGACCGCGGTATCACTGCGGTCTTCTGTGCTGTCACATCCTCCTGGAAGGAAGCGGCGGCGATCTCCCACGACCCGCTCCGCGCGGCTGCTTCTGCGACGATACGTGCTACCCACTCCTGCTCATGACGGCTCCCACCGGCGTTCATGAAGTTTGCCACAACGTACTTTGTCTCGGCGAGCATGCCGCACTCCGCCAGCAGCGGCAGCAGCGACTCGCCCATGTGGTGCCTCGTGAGCAACGAGAAACGGTGGCGTCGCTCCGCCTGTAGCAGACACTCGTAGCCCTCCTGCGGGGACCGCAGCTGAGCGTACGCCCACACCAGCGTCACCCACAGCCCACTCGACGCGATGTTGCCCTCGTACGCCTTGTCGCGCAGCGCGTCAAGCACACGCACCGCGTCGCGGCGTCGCTGCGGCGCCGTCTCGGTTGCAAGGCCGCGAATAACCCGCTGGTAGTCCGCCGCTGTGCGGCCGAGTTTTGCGTAGCGGGCTCCTAGCACCTCTAGGGCGCGGCCCCAGTCGTGCGCGTCGAGCGGCAGCACAAGACGCCGCTGTACCGCCTTCGTTGAGTGCGCCGCCAACATCTCGCGGCGACTACGGTGCGGCGGGNGTGTCGGGCGTGTCCAGAACTGTGTCGCATAGCTGCCGTGCCGCCCGGCCTTCTGCATCCCTTCACGCAATGTCCGCTGTGCGTATGTGTGACAGCAGAAACGAGGTGGGGGCGAAAAGAGGAAGAAAGAGACGGCCGACCCCCTGAAAGCAGAAAAAAAATATGTATATATCAAGAAATGTGAACTGATCTTAAATTAAACACAGATAACAAAAAAAAGGAGTCATTCTGCTCACATAAACCACATATGACAATAAACTGTTCTTATCCTCTCTTCTCTTCGTCACTCCGGCTCTTCATTTCTGCCGTCTCCTTTCGTACTTCAGTTGTGACCATACTGTTTCATGGGGACTTTTGCGAGCATGGCCCGTTCTACAGCAGTCTTGAACGACGTGGGCACGAGACCCGCCTTCGCCAACTTGGGAGCAAGCTTCGGGTGCTTGTCAACGAAGCGGAAGAGCTCCTCACTGAGTGCAAAGGACTGTCGCAACTCCTCGACAAGAGCTGCATTTGTCGTGTGAAGGCGCAGCGCGAGGTTTTGCATGCGCTTCAGCTTGCTGTCGATGATCACATCACGCTGTGCGTCTCTTGCGATAAGTTGCTGCTGCAGCTCTTCTATACGCTTCTGCAGAGCCGCATCGCCACCACCATTATTGCCATCACTATTGATGTTACCACTGCCGTTGTCATTTATCTCTTTGCGGGAGGTGCTCGGCTGCGGCACCTGGTGGTTGACCTCAGCTGACTCGAGCACACCAGGTGGCCTCTCGAGCGACGCCAACACGACCGTAGTGAGTGTTTTGACGGCCGCGTCGACTTGTGCGCCGCGAACAGTGGTAGTGGCCTCCTCCGGGTTCAGTGCCTTGCCGTGCGACACGACAGACGCCACACCGAGAAGCCTCCAGAGGTACGAGTTCTGCAGCTTGTTTGCGTCCCGCAACTCTGCAGCCTCGTCCTCGAGCTCCTCAATCTTCGACTGCAATCCCTCAATCTGTGCACGTTCTTCGCCCAACTCGCGGTTGTGTTTTTCCTGGAGTTGGTGGTGGGAGAACTGTAACTCCTGGTGCTCAATGTGCAGTTTAGTAAGCTGCTGCAGGTAGTCGTCGTAGCGACCCTTTTCAAGCAGCTTGGACTGTGTCTTGGCGAGCTGCTCCTTCAATAGATGCGACTCCTCCTTGGCGGCACCCTCTGCGGCGTCCTTGGCGTCGACGAGTGCTTGAAGCTCTTTACACGTCGTCTGCAGCTTCTTTAGTGAGGAGGCATGCACCGCGTTTTCATCCTCGAGCTCCTTACAGAAGCTGTCAAGCTCATCCATGGACTGCTGAATGGCGCTCTTCTCGTCGAGCACTTCCTTCAGCATCTGTTCTAAATCCCGCACATCCGCGCGGAGCTGATGCTTTTCTTCGTCATCGGCAAGGACCATCGCGGCAGCGGCAGCTGTTCCACTATAGGTGTTTCCTGCAACTTCAGACTGTTGCTTTAGTGCATCTCGTGCTTTGGAAAGTTCCTGCAACAGCTCCTCATTCTGCTCTGTGAGCCGCTCAATGATAATTCGCTGTTGCTCACTTGGTGTGGTGTGAGACACCCCATCACTACCAGCAGTATCAGCAGCAGTAGTCACAGTAGTTGGAGTTCTAGCCACCCCAGAAAGGAGAAGTTCGTCCATCTTCTGCTCAAGGTGCTTAATTCGCACACTCTTACTCCATAAGTATATTGTGGTCGCCACCATCATACGCTTGTAGCGTCGTAGGTCGATCTCAGCTTCTCGCAGCCTTGTTTTGGGGTCTGCTATCTCATTGACCGACACCTTATTTTTGATTGCCTTCACACGTGCTGCAAACTGCAGTGTGCTTCGCGACTCATCAACGTTCTGCACTGCCGGCGTGATGCAGCAAAAGACAGCCGTCAGGGAGTTCCCACCAATCGCCGTCTTGAGGAGGTGGGTGAGGCGCGAGTCGCGGTAGGGCACAAACGCGGTTGTACCTCCACTTGCGGTGTTATTAGTATTATTATTACTATTATTGCTGCTGCTCCGAACGTTGTTGACACACTCCGTCAATCGGCTAATGACCGTCGCGAGGATTGTGAGGGATTTGTTGATATGGCCGCCCTCCACTCGGCGTATACCCGTCGAGCCGGTCTTCGCTACCCGCTCCGATCCAGCCAGGTCGACAAGGTTGAGGGTCGCCACAACTTTCTTCTTCATTCCACACAGCTCCTCATCCTCTTCCTCCTCGCTGCCGGACGAGACGTCGCTGTCCTCCTCGAGCGGGATGGTTTTCTCCACGAGGATACGGATCACGCAGTGTGACCGGCTCGAGTGCTCATTCATCACAGTGGACGCACTCACGCGGCCTTCCGCCTGTGTCTGGATGAGCTGAAAGCACGCACGCGCACTCGTCACCTCCCGCCTAATAGCGTTGTGCACGTAGACACCGTGTTCGTTCTCACGGATGGAGAGCGGCGCGGCCACCGCCCCCGGCACAAGCAGCAGGTCCCGCATCTGCTCATTGTAGATCTCAATCATCGTCACGTACACCGCCACCTGCATGGATGGGTTCTTCTGCTGCTCTTTCTCGAGGTCGGCAAAGAGATCTCGAACTGACATCTCGACAACTCCCTCTGGCGCATTGATTTTATTGCTGGCCCTGCTGCTCCCATCGTCGCCAAGCATTGTGTACGATTTGCCGCTACCTGTCTGACCGTACGCGAACACTGTGCCGTTATACCCCTTTGCGACATTTGCCACGATGCTACTGCGTACGCTGCGCTCATACAGCTCCTGCGTGGTGTCGGTAGTGTTGTAGACGTGATCAAAGGTGAATAAATTGTCAGGATTGCCCTTTTCCCGCAGCGTGGTGGCACTGATGTCCCACGCGGCGCTCGTCTCGTGCAACTCCACCCGAATTGGGCGTACGCGAATGAACACGTCGATGGAGCTACGCTTCACACCGAGAAGACCACTCATCTCTGAATACGCCTTTATATATATATATATATATATATATATA
>NW_008825988.1:0-1160 GCF_000691245.1 Trypanosoma grayi
AACTTCACATCCTGAACAGGCATTCCCCTGCTGGCGAGATCCAGAAACACAGACGATGACTGTGGGGTCTCACTCTTCTCACACACACGAGGCCCCGCAGACACGGAATCGCATTTGGCATTCCGTGACACAGCGCACACAGTGTACGGCTCTCTGCGCCACTCGAGGTCGCCACCACTAACACCAATCTTAGCAGTGTTCCGGTCCGTGTCAGCAGTTATCCTGAAGGCAAAGGGTTTCTCCAGCACCGTCACCGGCAGCGCAGCGGGAGCAGTGTACTCTCCATCACCACCAACATTGACGCACACAGCGTACACACCAGGTGCTGCAGAGAGCACACGGAGGTCGGACAGGTACACCCGCGATGAGACGGAGGTGTTAGCACACGCATCGCGGTGGACCACATCTTCCCCACTGCCAGTAGTCACACGGGGGCAGTCGTTGCCAGGGCACCGCACCAGGAACACACGGTTCAGTTGACTGACCACAGATTCCGCACCCTGCAGCACGACATTTCTGTCCTTACCAGCTGTCAAGTACAGCGGCGTGGCGAACAGCAGCTTCACCTCAAGAGGGTTCAAATCCCACGGAAGGTATTGGGACTGCCAGTCATTTGACGTCACACAGAGCCTGTATTCGCCTGGAGGGGGAAGATGAGCGGGTGGCAGCATTCTGTAGCACCCAACAGAGTCAGTGCAGGTTGTAGTGGTGTACTGGCAGTCATTGAAAGAGCGGACCAGCATGTAATCGGAAGCCGTGGTGCCACTCGGAAGATTAGGTGCAAACGACACGCCCATACCGTAATACGGATAGAGTGTAGTAAAATCCGCATTGCTGTCACTAAGCATCATGAAGTCCATGCTCTTATTGGTCGTCAGAGGAGTGTCAGAGTTTCCATCGTCAGAAAACGTTGTAATGGCCAAGTCCCAACGTCCTGATGGCGCCCCACTATTAGGCATGAATGTAATGGTATTGGCTTTCGCATCCAGAGTCGCCGGCCAGCCACGAATGATAACTGAGGTGTAGTACGAGGCAGTGAGGTTCAAGTCAATCAATGTTTGGGCATCGTCAACTTCGCAGGTGTATGGGATGTTGGAAGGATTGAGTACAACGCTGGGAAAGCAGTTCGTGAGTGTCACCGAGGGATCGTCGTCGGCTGC
>NW_008825988.1:1307-16201 GCF_000691245.1 Trypanosoma grayi
GCCGAGATTGCAGTTGTCAATGCTCTTTGGTATCTTGCAACACCGTAGATGTGTCAACTGCGATTTCCCTTCCATGTGCTTCATGTTCTTTGATCGCATTAATAGTCCTACTAGGAGCTGCTTGTCTTGGTTCAGCAAAAAAGAATCAAAACGCAGAAAATAGCACGAAGAGCACAGACAATCAGCAACAAAAGAACTTGTACAGTAGACACTTCTCCATGCTTGTGTACTTGGGTTTTCTACTCCCATACCAGTGAAGAGACATCACTTGTGCCTCCTGATGAGATCACTGTGTTTTATCAGTACTTTTTCTGTACACACTTCTTTGGGGTTTCTCACTCTCCCCCCTGCACCTCAGCACAACCACTACACAGCTGCCCCAATACTCTTTGCACCAACAATCCCCTCAATGTCTGTTGCGCCTCTCCAAGAGACACGCCAGGTGGCCAGCGTGTCAGCGTCGCCTGCGGCACTCGTCAGAAGCACATGCTGCGGCACCGTCTGCGGGGACCATGCCACCACACTGCCGCCTGCGGGGTGATTCGTATTGTGTTGCTTGGAAAGAAGCCAAGCCCTCAACAAGAAATACACACACACACACCCTTCCTCACTTCCCTTGAAGCCACACCCAAGTATTGTCACCGCCACTCACCACAAATGACACACAAACACGAGAGGAAATCCCACCTTCACTCTGCTCCTCAAACACATGGTGAGCACCACAAGTGTATGCNAACCCGTGTCAGCGTCACCTGCGTCACCCGTCAGAAGCACATGCTGAGGCACCGTCTGCGGGGACCACGCCACCACACTGTCGCCTGAAGAATGATTCGTATCGTTATTGTGTTGCTGGAGAAGAAGCCAAGCCCTCAAAAAGGAATACACGCACACACCTTCCTCACTCCCCTTGAAACCAGACCAAGTATTGTTATCGTCACTCACCACAAATGACACACAAACACGAGAGGAAATCCCACCTTCACTCTGCTCCTCAAACACATGGTGAGCACCACAAGTGTATGCAGGAACAAAAACAAAAAGAGCACCCACCAACAACTTGATTCAGTGTCGACTTCTGTAAGATGGGCTCTTTGATTGATTCCTTCACAACGGCCATGTGCAGGTGAAGTACACGTCGAAGCAGCAATATAACCCAACACACTTTCTCACTCAACCAGACCTGCTTCCCTCCGGACGAATTCAAAAGCACACACACACACACTCACATATCTTAATGACCATCCAAAGGCATCACACCTCACACAGCGTCATGTGTTTCCGCCAACATCAAGATAAGTTCGAATGTTAAGTTCTTCCGCTTGCATAAAGCAGAACCCCCCAGCAACCATAAATTGAGCATTGGATCCCCGCGACTCCGCACACCAGGAGAGCACCGAGGGCAACTCGCAAAAAAGGCCCAAAGCTCGGAGCAGGGGCCTGCACAGTTTCTCCTCATGGCAGTGGCATGTTGCTGCTGCTGCTGGCATCGTTCAAATATCCCCAGGTGGACCTGCCACACCAATCAAGAGCACCCTGTGCAGCCCAAAGGTGTTTTCCTCTTTTTTCCACAGAGTCACACACAAAGAAGCAGAAAAAGCTAGCAGGTCGACGCACACACACACACACACACATCATGCCCCAGTAGACAATGCATCTGAATGACGATCCACTTGTGATTACGGACGACAGACTGAAAAGTTTCTTCTCCCAGTGGAATTGGCATGCCAAATAGCCGCGAGAGGCATGGGAAGCATAGCCTACATGGTCATAACGGAGAAGGAAGCACAGAGCTACACATGTCCTCCACGAGCCCACAGAAATGTCTGGGGGTTACTCTGGTTCCTTTCCTCACAGCTGTCACACTCCAGTTCTGTACAGCGAGGTGTCGGTGAACCAGAGCATGGATGTTGCCACCTTGACGAATCTTTTTTGGGGGGCCTGCCGAATGGTTAGAGAGCATTGCAGCGGAAACGCAGTGCTCTCTTCACATTCATCAACAAAACGAAAAGAGATAGTTGGCGCACACCTCCCTCAAGAGATTGAATCACATTCCAAGCGGAGGAGTCATAACAAGACAGAGTGGCGCCAGTCGAACTTCTGGCACCCCACAACACATAGCATTGGGGGATCTGCGTTGCACAGTCCGTAGTAGTAAAAGAGCCGCGGAGCCCCTTCTCCTGCCTGCTCGAATAGAAGACAGCACCAAAAAAAGAGTGACAAGCATAAAGTGGCAGGTACAACGGAAGGCAAACAAAAAAGCGCATGGCTCAGCCCACCTCGTTCTCTTCAGTGGGAAAGCACCTTCCCCACATCATATGTTGCGTTGTTACTTCCCACGCGCTGCTTCCCCTGTTGCGAGAGCTGCGCCCAACCAGGAGTAATCTGCTTCAAACAAAAAGAAACAACGGCGCATGAGGGGGCCCTTTTCGATCAATGAGACCCTCCCAAAGCAACAAGCAAGAAACCGGAAAAAACAAGAAACCGCATTTTATTACCTCTCCAGTTTTTTCACCCATGAAACGCACAAAAGATTCGCAACAGAACGTCGCCCACCACCCCCCAAAAGTTACTTTTGTGTTCCCGGCACATACGAGTATTAGTGTCTTTCTTCACCCAGGAGGAACACAGCGCAGAGCGAAATCGTCGGCCGGGAACCGCAGCTCACAAAGAACACCAGGGGTAGCACCACAAGATCATGAGCCACACCGCATATATCTCCATGATATATATTTCGACCGCGGAAAGAAAAACCTTTACACCACATCGATGACAAAACGAAAACCTCTTCAAAACAAAAAGAGTATGACTTTTAGAGGATGACACTAACAAGTATATTATTGCCACGTGCTAAATGACTTTATCTCCTCCTTAATATACCCTCACGAAACTCATCTATGCTAAGTGACCTGATACAAACAAGAACACCGCTCACACTTTCACACGCGAAGAGAACGACCTCTTTCAGTGTCTTGATGGATGCGAGAGGAGACACATCTGGAAGTCCCCTCCAGATTTTGACCTCGATCCTCACAAGGCTGCGACTCGCACTGATACCCCGCAACTCCCTATCTGTAATAACACTGCAACTCAAGTCAAGCTCACGCAGGACAGGCAGCCTGCCAAGGGCACCAACAGTCTTCACACCTTCACACCCATCCAGATCCACCACTTCCAGTGTCTCGATGGATGCGAGAGGAGACACATCTGTAAGGTCACTGCAGTCCCAGAGTCCAATCTTCACAAGACTGCAACTCGTACTGAGGCCCAGCAGTTCTTCATCGGTGACGCCGGTAAAGCTCAGATCAAGCACCCGAAGGAGTGGAAGTTGACCGATACACTGACAGCTTGTAACCCGGGAACAGCTTCGAAGAGAGAGTCCCTCCAATTTTTGGATGAGGCCCAGACAACGCACATCGCTATCCTGTATGTTTGTGTTGATCAGTGATAGCTTTCTCAGCTCTGATAGTTGACTGAGCAAGTTGATGTTCTCTATCTCACCATCAACTCCCAAGTGCAGTTCCTGTAGTTGCTTCAAGCCAGCCAGCAGCCGCACGTCACAGACGCCACTGCAGCTGGAAATGTCTATTCGGGTAAACGTTTTAGATGTGTGGAGAGCCTTGAGGTCGTCGTCTCCAAGCACCTTCCCATCAATACGAATCTCGCACATGCCACACTGTTCCTCCGTGGGGAGGAATTTCATACTGCCAACGGCACAAGTTTTCAATTCGGTGTCGCCTGAGCGTCGCCGTCTCTTCGGTTCCTCTTGTAATTGTGCCTTTTTATTCTCCAGCGCTGGCACCTCTGCCGCCAATCTGTTACGCTCGTCGGCCAAAACCACGTTATCGGACTGGGCGGTGAAGCCACAAAACTGTCCATTGGGATTCGTCAGGCAGATGTCCCTGCGCAAGAGGAGGAGCGTCGCTCGAGGAAGCACGGTTCTGCTTGTTTGTGTCTTTATTCTCCACAGATCTGTCAATGAAAATATGCGCTGTGTAGTCGCCGTGTCCTTGGATCTATAAAGAGAAAAAGAAAGAGGCCGAAAAGGAATGAAACAACTTACAGGCATCCCTTATCTACAATGTGAGCATACACGGCTATAGAAGGGAGATGGAATCACACCGTTTTCCGCAGACTTAGGGAATGGCAGATATTGGGATCCCCCGATCCACACGGCTTCGCCATGAGGAAGGGAAGTTGGCGGTGGGTCGGATTGCAACAAAAAAATAAGAAGCAAGTTTTCCTTTATTTCGTATCCTTCGAAAATACTTGCAACGGCACAAGAAGGAAACACATTCATGTGGAATAATAAAAAACAGATGGGCATCTACTTGTCTGATGATCTCCTGAGAAGATCATCTTTTTTTTTTTGAGATATGACTCACTGTTCCAGAGGACGCTAAAGCCAAATAAAATTAAGTGCACAACTAGCGAGGCGCATATCCCCGAAACGGTGAGCATTCGCGCACCCGTTAAGGGCCAAGCTCCTTTCAAATTCGTCACTTTAGAAAAGATTCTTTATCTTTTTCTGGTCATGTTGGTCACCTCATCGTGGTGTCAGGGTTAAGTGAATCCTGTATTCTCGAGGGAAACCAAGCACCAGCAAAGGTTCGCCTCTTGGAGAACTTTTGCGGAGCTATGCTCACTGCATCGCAGAGTGCCAGGACCAGACGTGCCTAGCTGGGGCACCGTATCATCTTCGTGGTCTGTGTGTGTGTCATTGGCAATGCTGGGGCAATGAATGTCCATATGGAATACAAACACCCTGATGGACTTGATAAAGCGGCCCACGAAGCGGACAGTACCAAAACGAGCCCCGTCAAGTGAAAGAGGGAGAACACTCCCTATCCAAAATTCGTTGCAATAAAATAGAAATGTCCCCAAGAAGCACAACAACTGCTTTCGAAGCGTAAAAGGAGGGATACTTCCCTCCCTCTCCCCCAACAAAAGGCCTGATAAAGCGCGAGACACCTGACCCATCAGCACCGGAGCAGTAGAGGGAAAAAACAACGTGTGGAATGCTTGCAATGGTTCACCCATATCAATCCAGTGGCGTCGCACCGCAGAAGATTCCATGAGGGAAAAGGGATACCCACCAATTGGAAACCCTGGGAGCCACGGAATGATATTTCTCTGTGGGTATGCCTCTTACTGACTTTGTATGTCCAACGTATGGGCACGCAGTGCCGCAGCAAATGCTGGCTCACAAGGCGCCGCATTGTCGCACATGGATTCAGGCCGGATACTCTGAAACCGAGCCAACGCGCACACTGCATGACGTTCCATGAGGAACCTGCACTTACTGAGCTGTCCACTCCTCAAGAGACTCTGATTTCACTTTGCTGTGGACGGGAGCAATCTGGAGAAGCTATGCTTTTCAAAAATGCTTCTCCAGCACTCTCTTGTAGTGGAAAGGTAGTGCTCTCGGGGGCATTCACATGCAGATGAAACGTCTATCATGCAGGATCGGGGGTTGCTCGTCCCCCAGCTCTGCTTGATTATTTGATTGGTCTAATGCCCCACTCAACAACAAAGTGCATCACCTCTCAGCAATGATTTGCCCAAGACTGGGCCAGTCAGTCTGGGAGATCTCGGGTGGAGAAAAACGGTCACCCGAATCCTTCAGCGCGAGCTCCCTCACCGGGGAGACACAACGCAACGGATAACGAAATACACAGTTAACCAAAACAACAATAAGAGACAACACAGGGTTTCGATTCCACATCATCCGTAAGTGGCAATGGGCATGCTCCACGATGATGGCGGGTGGAGCGGGGCCATCAATGACAGTTGAGAAGATACAAGAAAAAGGACTTCTATTACTATGGTATTGAAACAAAACTTCGCTGTCACATACATGCCACCGCTGACAGAGAAAAAAGTCACCGAGTGTTATCGGTCTTATACGTCTCGGTCCTCGACCCCAATCACCTCGGTGACCCATCATTTGACGCAGCAACAGTGGGAGACTCCTTGGTGTCATTACGTCCACTTCCCGGGTGTTCAATCGGTGCCATCGTTCCTCGCTGGGGTTAATTTGCAACACCGATACTACAAAAAAAAATATATATATATACAACCAGAAGGGAGTCCAGGACACCGCGGTGGCGTATTTAGTCATAACAGCGTAAGGAACCTCTCATTATGCCACGGCACAAGAGACCTCGGCAAATTACAAGATCATTGCACTGGGTATCTCTCCCAGCACGCCACAGCGGGCGCAAGCAGAGAAATCCCCAAATCATTTTCATCCACCCATATGAAATGGGTCACGTCATATTCATTGCAGTTTTGAACGTATCTTTGCTCGTCAACCAGAAATAGCACCAAGACATTGACTGTTGTGCTCATCAAAAGCTTTCATCAATGGGAACTCAAATAAACTGTGTCAACGCACCCGCTCTCGTGCGATGAGCGTGGCCGACAGCCAACTCCACGGCTTATCTCAACGCATTTCATTGTGGAACTATGATTACACGCGGCAGAATGAAAGCAAAGCGCCACCCAAGTATGCTGGAATGAGAGTCCTCCTTTAACGATGCGTAGCCACACAATTAACCCCACTCACACCAGTCGGCTACTGTCATATTACTGTGCCCCTACCTGCCAGCAGCAGACATTCTAGTGGAAGCAACAACAACAACAACGGAAAACAACTACGCACTGGCCTAGTCTCAAGGACGACAAGGATGAAGGCAGATACACGAAACAAGCTTCTTCACTCTCTACCAACAAGAACAACAATAATAGAAGAACTATCGGACCCCAACCCCTTTTCTTTTCCTTTTATCTTCCCTCTTGGTCTACTATCACTTCGTGTGCCAAAGCCAAATGTGACTCCAATGGCACCCTTCTCTACAATGTCATTTTTTTTTTGTTTCGCTACCAAATTTGCCTCAAAATGTAAAAAAAGCAAAATAACAGTAATAAAAAAAAAACAAAATAGAAAATCAAGCCATCCTCTTCCCCTTAGTACGGCAGCGGAACGATACGCTTTTCGCACAAGTAGTCGTAAAGTTGGCCAGAGCGAAACAGGTCCAAACCTGAGGAGACCCGAATATCATAGACAGTGATTGTGTTCATCTGAGACTTCTCGGACATCTCCTGCTTGACACGAAGGAAGAGCGCAGGAGGAATATGGTTCTCACTGCAAAGTGATGCCTCTTCGGGGGACAAGGAAACAAATCCACGCATATTTCGAATGTCAAGTGAGCCACCCCACCTGATGTCCACAGCGTTGTCGTTTGGCTGCACATGCGATTCCCTCATCACAGCAAGCCGTTCTTCAAGGATCCTTTCGACCGGAGTCTTGAAGTGAAGCAGGCGTTTCAGAGCAACAAGCCAGGCTTCACAGTCGCTGTCTGTCTCACAAACAACCTCCAATGACTTTTCACCACGAAGTAGAAGTGCAAACGCGCGGTAGTTGTTCAGACCGAGGTTAGATGGAGTAATACTTTGCGTGGGATCGTGGCGGTACGTCCCACTGTCAGTAACAGCCTCTGGGCGCACTTTTGCCAGTTGTGCTTCGCTGCTGAAGTTCACAAAAGAATTTGTGTAGAGGCCAACGACAACACGTTTGATGTCCTTTATCCATATAGTAACTGGAGGCTTCCTGCGACTTATGGGCGCTCCCTGGTGATCCAGCTCACAGGAATGAATACGCTTGCAATCCTCGGAGAGAAAGTAGAAGCGTCGGCGAACATTTGCTCTGCTTGAGATCTTTGTCATGCGGATACCATTGCGCAAGTACGTCAGCACCTGATCCACAAGAGAGCTGAGGTGTTGTTCTTTGGCCGCAGCATCGTGAATCCTTTCTTGCTTCTTGGCTTGGTAAGCCTCGAGCAAGCGCTGTCGGTATGCCTCGAGACCGCGCTCCAGCTTCTCCTTGCGAGACTTTTCCTCTTCAATCTTTGTAAGGTATGTTTGCTTTTCCTGTTCGAAGACCTCATCAAATTGGCGACGGATGGTTTCGGTTTCCTCCGGGTTGACGGGGATGTCCTCCAGGGAGATGAGTTTCGGCAAATATTCCTCGACTGTCTTGATGTCCGCCATGACGGACTTTTCAGCTGCGTCTTCTTTGGCTGTAGCTTGCTCGCCGTTCTTTTTCCTCTCCTCAGCCAGCAGACGTACTTGTTCAAGCACCTTGGCATTGATCTCTTCGATTTGATTGATCCACTGTTTCCGTTGACGGCGCCGCTCTTCCAGTACTGTCTTGCGCATCGCCTGGATGGACTGCCTCTCCTTGAGGATAGCCTCCCGTCCCTTTGCCTTGTCGAGCCGGATCATCTCCAATTGCTTCTGTTTACCCTCAATAGCACTCTGGCGTATATTAAGCTCCTGCTCGAGCTGAAGCATTTCCTCCTTCAATTTTTCAGCAACACTCTCTTCCTCCTGCTTCTTCTTTCGAATCTTCTCCAGCGTCTGCTCGTAGTCCTTGATGCGTTTCTCGCGGTCTGCATGCAGGGCGGCATTCTCCTTCTTTTTGGCCTCAAGTGTTTTCTCCAACTCCGCCAAGGTGGTCCCCGTCTTTGCCTCAAGTTCCTTGATCATTTTGTCGGCATCATGTTTGGCACGTTCACGAACCAAGCTGAGCTGCTTTTCACGCGCTTCTTCACGCTTCGATTGAATGGCGTTGATTCGCTTCAACTCCTCCTCTCGTATATTCGTAATAGGCTTCGGCTGTTCATAGATACACGGCTTGTAGTCATACACAGTGCGGGCAATGATGAGCTCGTCCCGCAACTCCATCACGTCCTGATCAAGGCGCCATTTGTCAACGGCGAGATCACGCGTCATAGAGCCAATACCAGTGGAGCCAAGGATACTGCTGACGCGCCGGGTCATGGAAAGAGCGTGGTAGGACTCTTCAGCCCACACGGCGTCCGAGAATGCATGGACAATGAAAGCTGTGTTTGTCGACTCGTTGAGGCTGTTGTTGGGGTTTCCCTTCTCGGAGTTGTACGCACGACGCAGCAACTGGCTCAGTTTTGACTTTCCAAACGGAATACGCAGTCGGCTGCAACGAATACTGGAGACTATCCCAGTCGCCGATACCAGTGTTCGCTGTGTTTTTTCATACAGCTGCTGCATTGGTCCATCAATCCCACAGAGAACAGGCCGCTCAGCATCCCCCAGGGAAATAAAAGTCATGGAGTTCGCATCCATGTAATCGTTGAACGCCTCTTCATCATCGTAGCGGTACAGCTGAAGAACAATTGTGTCAGGCAGGTAAGGGGGGAGGGCTTCAAGCTCAGGTGTTGGCTGTTTTTCACATAGCACTGAGGCAAACATATTCTCGTAGTTCTTCACAATAGTGTTCATAGCTGAACGAACATCTCCAGCCGACGACACGCGAAGGCGCTCAATCATTCGAACACGGGGCCCCTCCTTCACGGAGTCGACAACAACTCCCAGTTCATTGTTGGCATTCAGAAGATCGGCAAGGTGTTCCGATACACCGATGGCGTAGCAAGAGAGAACAAAAATGCCCTTTCCGGTTCCAGCCTGCACAGCATCGGCGATCACCTTCGCCGCGTAACCCTCACCAGATCTGGAACCGTACATCAACTGCCGTTTTGGAGTTGCGCGCACGCCGTAACTGAATACCACCAAGTTCTTGCGCTTCTGAATGAATTCCGAGGCAGCGGAAGAAAAGGTCTTTTGTACAATTTTGCTTGACTGGGGGTCGTCAAGCGCGGCATCCACGTTGAAAGAGGCATCGCCGACTGGGAAGCCGGCATCCTTTAAGGGCTGGGGGCACCTGAAGCTCACGGAGTTGCCATCGACCCTCAGAGCCGATGGGAGACTCGACGGCGACTCCCTGAGGGAGTGGGTGCAGAAAACAAGCTTCGCTTCCATTGCAGAATTGCGCTTTGCGGGGATTCTGCAGGCCGCAGCGAATGGGATGGAGCAGTAGAAAAGAAAAAGAAAAATGAAGCAGAGAAAAAGGCAAGTCGGAACAAAAAAAGAAAAAAGACCAAGGAGACATCGTGAAGACGTCACAGAAGAAGTGGAGTTCGGCGTGGCCACATCGCACACCGCGGAACAGAAAACAAAAACATTAGTAGATGAGTTGCGGGCTCCATCCCGTGATGTGACGAAAGAGGACCCGCGTGAAGGCGCACAAAGCCACGGCGACGACTGGGAAGAAACGAGTGGAGTGGTTGGCCGTAACACTAAATCCCTGTATCGCCCACATGAGGAAGACAAAGTCTACAACAACTGCTAAAGGGATGGGAATGCGCCAGACCAGGAAGACCAGATATCCCAGCTTCGCCGTGTAAGCAAGGCTCACCGCTGTCGCCCACGTGACCATCGCATCGTCCTCCCCAGAGCCCCCGCCACCATGCGAGCGTACACCGACCCAAATGGCAACGATGAGGCAGAGGAAGTACTCCACGCAAGCGTACAGAAAGAGTGTGGGCCACGTGCTCAAGTACATCATTAGCGGCATCACGTCCTGTCGCAGGTTCCGCACAAGTTGAAGGCTTTCCGTTGCGGTTAAATTACTGTCCAAGGGCGCCGGCAAGTAGAACTTGCTGTTGCGCAAATTGTCGTAAACCGATGTTGTTCGCACCACATAGGCCTCCATCAAGCATGAGAGTAATGCCGATAGCAACAGTGGTAAAAAGAGTTCTTTCTGGTTGAATAAGACATGGATCCAGGCACGTCTTTCCAAAATAACAATATCAATCCACTTCTGAACGTAAGCGAATTCGTAGTACCTGTCGCAGCAGCGGCCACACGCGGCACACTTCTCAACCACCTCCGTCTCTGGGTGGACAATGCGTGCGATATTGAAGTTGCACTCAACGCACCGGGGCATACCTCACAAGACGGAGCTGGTAGCGCAAGAACAAACATACAAATAAATAGAAACAAGAAAAGGCAGAAGAAGGCCGCCCCTCAAAGCAAAACTAAAAAATAACAGTCGCCATCAAGAGAGAGGCAAAGAACAGAGATACAAGCCGCCCTCCAGGCCCACAGGGAGAAGCTCTCGCTCGCAAATACACATCAAAGGAGATCAGTCTCTGCTCTAGAAAGAAAGAAAGAAAAAGAAAAAAAGAAGAACGCCGAAAAAAAAAGACGGAAAACCCCCCGTTAACGGCATTTCAGGTGGGGACATTGTATACTATGCCTCTTTGCTTAGTCATGCAAGTTTGTTTTTGGTTTGCTTGTCATACACGAGCTGCGCCTCCCCGTTCTCAGCGCCACTGCGCGCGGCCCTCAGCGGCGTGTGCTCCCGCACCACACGGGCGGGCACAACGAGACTGGCGAGCTTTGTGATCTTTGAGGTGTCCTCTCGCACCACGATACCCCCAAACTCCCCTCCCACCGACCAGCCGCAAAATATAGGGAAGTACTTCTGCTCGTACCTGGAGAGGAAGATACGGCTTTGGTAAACAACAGCAGATTCAAAGAACCTCCCTGTCGAACTCTCGTTACCTTCATCCAAAGACGTGCAACCCAGGTTTGCAGGTGTGTCATCGAATAAATGAATAGACACGGAGCGAGAGAGCGCTGGCGCCTCATCGGTTGATGGCGCAGCAGCCAAGACGTCTTTATCCGTTTCGGGATCATACATCAATATGTTCTGCCCTGCACGGCCGTTCACCGGTTTCGAAAGATAGTGACCCGATATTATCTCCTTCGTCCGCTGAAAGCTGGCAGGAACCATATTTGGGTGGCGCGGCGCCACAGCGTGCATGAAAGGAAGAATGGCCTTGCTTCCCGTCACAGCCTTCCAGAAGGGCTCCAAAACGCGTATTCGCTCGTTCAACAGAATGTCAGAGAGTGACGGCTTTGACAAAAAACGGATTCCCTCTTGTACATGTTGCTCGGCGTACTGGTGTAACACCGTGTCCCACGCCCAGGTTTTCCAAACTAAAAGAACCTCCTCGTTCTCAAGATCAACAATCGTTGGATGATCTGTTTCGTGTGGGGATGAGACAGACGAGGTGCTTGACGCCGCGTAACGGAAGTCTGTGAGCTTAACGCACAGCTTGGTGCGGAACCCAGCCGTTTCTGCTGCATTCATTGCGTACAGCGCGGTATATCTCTCCTCATCGTTATCATCAATCATAAAGTGGATCAACTCGTGTGATGGGCAGAGGTACTCGTCTTGAAGCAAACATTTGAAGTAATTCACAATCTTTGTAAAGAGAAAGGAGCCCGTGGATGTACCTATATTCAATCCGTAGTGGCGTGCCATTTTTTCCTGAGTGTCACCGCATTCTAGCATAGCAGCCGATGAGTCACAGTTGTATTCCAGCATAATGACGTCCTTGCCATTGTAGCCAAAGTCAAAGCGACCGCACATTGAGGGAGTGGTTTTAAAGCATTTGTGTAGCTGCTGATGTAACTCTTTTGGAACACCGAAGTAATGTATAAGAAGTGTTTCTGAATCGGGATCGTTGAGAATGCGACGCGTGGCCTCCATTGCAACCTCATGTAACGAATTTGCTGCGTATCGAAAGCGGCTCCACATGTCATAGTCCATGAGGTAGTATCCGTCAGGTACGTCTTTTTCTTGGGCCATGGCATTATCTCCCATATTCCCATCTATCGTCAAAGACCTCTTAAGAAAGAAGTCGCAACGTTCGGCGGTGTTTACCCACGGCAATGTAACTTCACGCTCCACGTGATATCTGGCAATGTGACCAGAGCTGAGTATGTGTCGATAGTTGTCAGGGAGGTCACCACGATTAAAGTCGTATGCTGGTACCTGAATATTTATCCAACCAAGCAACTGGTCCTCATCGACAAACTCAACAATCCCGTCGTCCCTCACTCTCCGCTCAATCTGGCGACTGTAGTTTTCCCCAGCAGGCCAGCGTTCGAACGCATTGTTCTGCTCGGCAATACGAACCCAGCTGTTAGAACTATGAGTCACAACGCCCAGGTGCCCAAAGGGCATCGTCGCTGAGCGGCCCCATACGAATAGGTCGCCAGCGGATGGCATATTTGTGGTTGCCCCATTCTTCTCACGACTGACGGTCACAGGCACGCCGCTCGGTATCTCGGTCACCACATCATCAGCATCCCACAACTCCTCTGCTGTTGGTACAGAAGCGAGCCAAAGGCCTTTTGTCATGGCTAAATATCGCCGCGCAAACTCCAGAGCCAGCCATTTGTACCCAAGTTTTTCATACGCGTTCGTGATCACTACGGGGTGTACAATGCCGATATGCTTCGCATTTGGGGCAACAGATATCTCATTGCTGCAAAATGCCTTGTCACCGTTGGAGAAAACAGGTACACCGTTGTCCGTCACGCCGATGACTTGTCCAAACGAAAGAGATTTTGCGTTCTCTGACCCTGTGTGGCCGTCAGCGTCATTGGTGGACATGGCTCGTCAGAGCAATTCCTTCAAATGGCACCTCAGTTCGGCTGTCAACTGTCCCGTCTCGCACGGCGCGGTGACACCGATCGGGAATACAGATGACCGATGATTGCGGGCCCCGCCCCGTCGCGTCGCCTCGGCCAAGAAATTGTAGATTCAAAGACTTGTTCTGAGACAAGAGGCAAAGTGGGAGAAGCACGCCTTGGAAGAGCAAGGCGGATCAGCATCCAGAGACAGAAGGAAAGAAAAAAAAAAGGATGTATGCACGTGTGCCGGTGTTAGCTCTTACAGATCACAGCGGTGCCACAGCGCGGATGCCCACTCCACTCACAGCTCATTATACACGTGTGGTGTGTGTGGGCCTCTAGAGAGCTGCAGAGTACTATTCACGAACCTCCACTACGCTGACAATGCCGCCTCGCGGTAAAGCAAATATCCACCGACAGTGAAATAAATGGCAAAAACCGCGACAAGGAACGTCCCAGCGAAGTCGGTCAGACGCGCCGTCGTTTCCCTGGAGTAAACGACCTCCGCGTTCCCAAAGCACTTGGCGAGAATGCCGGGACGGTCAGATTTCGATGATTGATGCATATGTAAAACCCCCTTCGGTACTCACTTCACCTGCGTCACCCCTAGCACAGAGTCACAGAAAGGGGGGGAAAAGCAGGCCACTTGGAAAAGAGCACTCACCAAGGCGCATTAAATAAACCGGCAGTAGCGTCATGAGTGCCAGGAGGCAAAGAAAACCGAGGGAATATGGATACACGCAGACACAGTGTGAGTGAGAGTAAAAAAAGGCCGACGGTGTGTCTCAGGCGATTGGGGGACGAAATCCGCGCAAACACTCAATCAGCACCTCTATAGCGCGTCACGGGCAATGCTCACCTTGCGGTAAAGCGAGTACCCTGCCACCACAAAGTAAATTGCAAGGAAGGTTAAAAGGAATGCCCAAGCAAAATCCAACACGTACGTGGGTGCGCTCCAGCGTTTGCACACGGAGGAGGCGTTGTTCCACTTCGAAGCACCTGAACGGTGAGCAGCGATTCCCTCTGCACCCCTCGGGCCCTTCTGCATCTTCGATTCCTTCTGTTGTTTCACATGTGCCTTTGCTACAGCATCGTTGATCATCTTCTGCACCATCGCCATATCCGGTGGGGGAAGCTGTGGAGTGTCGTCTGCTGTCCCAAGACCACCCTGGACGCGCGAGGCTGATGGCGCAAGTGGCATTTTTGTCTCGCCCTGCTTACTATGGAAGAATGAGAAAAGGAACACACTGGTCAATATTTCTGTTTCGCGTCAACACAACAGTAAGCAAGTACACATCGTTTTTTTTTTAGTTTCACAACTTACATCTTTTTTTTTAAATCACTGCATGGTGCAGGATTTGGACGCGACGGTCAATGAGAGTCACCACCGCAGCGGGAAAAAAGAAACCGCCAAGAGGGCAGACCAACTCCCGCCACCACAAACAAAAAAAAAAAGATTCCCTTCCACCCTGGCTGTATGTCCCTCAAATGTTTTTGCCGTGTCTGTGTCTGTGTGTGTGTGTGTGTGT
>NW_008825989.1:0-16192 GCF_000691245.1 Trypanosoma grayi
AAAAAATCATGGGCGCAGGAGGAAATTTGGAGAGTGGAAAGAGCAGTAAAGGGATGAGAAGACAATCAGTGATTCTTGTGTTGGTGTTGGAGAGCCATTTATTATTCTTCTAGCACGCGCACGCTTTTCTTACTTTCTCTTGCATTCCATATGGCGTTCTCTGACATACAGACAGGTATATATGTATATATATATATATATACCTGTGAGTATGTATGTATATACTCGGACATGCACGCCAGTGTATTATGTAGCGTTGGTACCTTATTTTATTTCTTTTTCAGACTGTATATGGTATAGCTGAGCAAAGGTGAAGGCGGCAGAGAGCAAAATGAAAAACAAGAAAAGAGGATCGAAAGGGAGAAATAAACCCAGTGGATGGTGGTGCGGAGACAAGAGACGTTTTTGCCCCTCTTCGTAGTCCCCGTTCCCTTTCCTTATCTCTTCCGACGTAATGTTTGTTGGTTTTCTTTTGCTTTGTGTCTTTTTGTTTTCTGTTTTACTGTTGTTGTTGTTGTTTTTTTTCTTTCCGATCTATTACTTTACACACACACACACCCATCAAAAAAAAAGGATATTTCTTCTGTTTTTTTTCTCTTTCTTTTTCTTGTGTTTCGAACGATTTCCTTGTGTAATCCTGCGCGTGGCGGCTTCGTGAGCGCGGCGCCCGCGTGGCACATTCTGTGGTGTGTGTGTGTTGTTTGCAGTGCGCGATCGATGCAAAAAGGAAGCGGCGAGAGAGAGAGAGAGAGAAGGAAAGAGAAAGAGAAAGAAAGAGAGAGAGAAGAAACGAAGAGACGGGGGAGAGCGAGAGTCTGGCGAAAGGGGGAGGATTAACCACACACGGTGCGGGGCCCAGGGCAAAGACGACAAACCCCGCCTTAAGCAACTCCACGGAAGGCGAGAGAGAGGAAGAGGGAGGCGTAGAATAGAAGGCGGGGGGTTCAGGAAGAAGAAAAAAAAGGGCCGGTGTTAATTAAGAGCGCCAGGTGGTCATGAAAAAGGAAAGGACGTGATGCAGCGAAGGGTGAAAGAGGGGACGCTGCCTCCGGTAGACCCGTCGCATCGCAGTAAAAAAAACAAACGTTGGGTGAAAGGAAAATGGAAAAGAAGTGCGTGGGCAATGGCACTGGTGTGGAGGAGAGCGTGTGTTGTTGGGTGTGATGGTGCACCAAGTGAGAATAAGAGGTGGAAATGAAAAGGTGGACGGGATAATTTAATAAAGCTGAGCCAACCAATTTTTGGGGTAGAGTAATGAAAGGAAAAACGAAGCTGAATGCAATTGTGTTCATTGAGGGCCTGCATGTGGCGGTGCAGCACCATCCGCTGAGGGAGTGTATAGGGAGAGGCGCAGGTGTATACATATATATATATATATATATATATACGCATCCCGATGGACGCATGTGTGTGTGTGCGTGACCTCGCTAGCTGTTTCGCCCCTTTGGGTGGTGCTTGTGTCTTGTGGCGTTGCGTCACGTTTGAAGGCCGTGCTTGTGCGGACGGTTGTTACTGTTGTGATTTTTGTTGTTGTTGTTGTTCCCTTTTCACTCGGCATCGCGTGAAAAGTGTTTCATTCAATAAGGGAAAAAAAAGTGTATCTGTATTTGTTTGTTTTGTGTGCCGCGGGTACTTGTTTCGAATCCTTTCTTGTAAGCGGCGCAACTAGTGTACCTTTTTGCTGCCTGCTTCCCCCACACAGACACACATATTTCACCCTCCATGCGCTGCATGCAGGGTGTTCACTACAACCACAAGAGAAGCAGTGGTAACAACGCTGAGAAGGCGCTTTATTTCAATTCAGCACAGCACGTGCTGCGGCATGTTACATTGAAGCAATGACACACACCGCGATGTATGCATACATGTATGCATTTAGGGTGAGAGACAGGCAAAGAAGAAGGAGGAAAGTCAAAAGAAACAGAGACACACGAAGCAGAGGAAGAGTAGGACTGATGAAAAATGAGATGAACAATGAAGAAGGGAGACACAAGAGAGCTGCGTCAGCACGGTGGAAGGAAACGGGGGAGAAAAAAAAAAAGAGGAGGGTTCACTCCTTGTTGCTGCTAACAAAGCTAGCGGACACCCTGTCACCCCAAATCCGCACGTGGTGTGGGACAGTAGTATTTGTGTGTGACGTTTATTTTTCGTGTTTTTGTTGTTTGCTGTCGTGTTTCTGCCTCTTTGTGTGTTTTTTTTTTTCCCCGATGCTTCTTCCTTCTTCTTTTTTTTGGTTTGTGTTTGCTTGCTTTAGATGGTCTTCTCGGGCCTTTGTCACCCACTACACACTCCTCCGGGAGATGTGGCCGCGCTTTGCGCTCTTTTTTTTTTTTGTTTTGTTTTTTTGTTTTGTTTTTTTTGTTTTGTTTTGGTGTTGTTGTTTGGTCGCCGTGTTCTTCCCCCAAGAAACAAAACAAAAACAGTTGAGGGGATTTTTTTGCGCCTCAGCTGCTGTTTCCTGTTGGGCTTCCGCCGCCACGTGCAGTCGGCTGGGGCCCCACCACTCCTCGCCGCATATAGAATCCTTTTCCTTCCTGTGTGGTTTGTTTCGCTTCGTCTTTCCGCCGGACTTCACACACGCGTGGTTGCGGCTCCGAGTGTGTGCAATTTAGGCGGCAACAGAAGGAAAGTACACATAATAGAGGGGATGGCGACACGTCGACGGAAGGTTGGCGAGATGCTGCTGTTGTTGTTGCTGCTTCTGGCAACGGCGACGACTGCCCAGGGAGGATTCTTCGGGTGCAACCACAGCCTCTTCTTCAACTCCTCTGTGACGTCGCTGGCGCTGAAAAAGTTCTACAACAACACGAGGGGGCGCGAGAAGTGGCCTAGTCAGTTTAGCAGGGGCTGGGAAACAGAGGAACCGTGTGCGTGGGACAACGACGAGCGGGCGCATCCTCCACCATCCGGCACGCGCTGCGTGAACGGCGGCTGGCACGCGTTTCCCCCAGAAGGAGATGGCGGACTGCTGTTCCTGGAGCACTACAGTGGCGAAGCGGAGGGCAAGGTCCCGGAGGAGTTCAAGGCCTTTCAAATGACGAGCACTATTGGGCTTGCGTATAACAAGCTGAGTGGTCCTTTGTGGGACACCAGCTACCACTGCTTTCTGCAGAAGTTGGATGTGGCGCACAACCGTTTTAGTGGGACACTGCCGGATAACTTTATGATAAGAAATATTCATGCGGAAATCATCAATCTGGCGTACAATCAATTTGGCGGGAGGCTGCCGAAAACACTGCCGACATTGAGTAATCTCGTGGTTCTCCTGCTGGATCACAATGAGTTCGACGGGGAAATACCGGATCTAAGCAGCTTGCAGCAGCTGCACCAAATATCGCTTGGTTACAACAAATTCACCGGGAAGCTTGGCGAGTGGGTAGGGAAACTGCGCAGCCTGGGGTGGTTGGAGCTGGAGCACAATCGGTTGGAGGGCCCGCTTCCCCCGCTCCCAGGCAACATTACGCGTGTAAACTTCGCCGGGAACAGTTTCACTGGGGAGGTGCCAGAGGAATATAGTCGGCTTGGCTACTTGCGGTACTTCAACTGCACTGGATGCAAGTTGACATGCCCGAAGAACGATCTTCTGAGTCACCTTAAGTTCTCATCTCACTGCACAACCCGTGGAGCTACCCCTTGAAGAAACGGACGCAATACAAAGTTGAGGATAAAGTCCCTCTAGCAGATTTTTGTGGTGGTGGGGAAGGGTCTGATGGTTTTTTTTTTTTTTTGCTTCACATGTCTATCGCATCAAGCTTGGCTCGGATGTGCCGTATAATTGTTTTGTGGCTTCCATTGGGTTGTTTCTCTCTTGTTGAGCCTACGCGGCTCTCTTTGCGTGTTTGTGTGCGGTTTATTTGATGGTCTTCCTTTTTTATTGTTGTTGTTGTTGTCATGTGCTTCTTGCAAAGGTTTGGTGCGGCATCTAGGGAAACAATGGACGCGAACGTGCCGGCAGCATTTCTGGCGAGCCTTGTCGGCAGCACCGTGCACGTCAAGAGCAAGTGGGGCCCCGTGTATGTTGGCACGCTGGTCAGCTGTGACCCCTACATGAACCTCCAACTTCGGGACACAGTGGAGAAGGCGAAGCAGGAGACAGAGCTCGGTGAGATGCTGCTGCGCTGCAATAACGTTCTGTACATCCGTGAGGCACCGCGAGAGTAAAACAACCCGCGACCTGCATTAATCAACCCAAAGAGATCCGCCGTCAAACAGCCTACGATGGCGGCGCGCAATAAAATGAACAAACAATTTGGAAGATCCTTTCTCGGAGGGGAGGAGTGTTACTGTGTTAATAAAGGTGAATAGATTCACTTGTGTTACCTACATCTTTCATCCGTGTTCTTGTTTCTCTTTTTTTTTCTGTTTGTTCTCTCTCTATGCCTTTCGCTATTCTTTGTGTGTGGATGTGTTGGCGGAAGAATAATTAAACGCCCCTATCACTCTGCTAAGAAACAAAATGGCACACATTCCGACCAAGTGGGCTGAGCGTAAAGACAAGCTTTACATTACTCTTCAGGTGAGCAGCGCCACAGATGTGAAGATTGAGTTCACCGAGAAGACAATCAGCATCACTGGGAAGGGCATCACACCCAAGGCGTCTGAGCCGCACGATCTGAATGATAAGATCGCCCTCATCAAGGAGATCATCCCCGATAAGTCCACTTTCAAGGTGGTAGGTGTCGCTATCCAGGTGTGCGCGATTAAGAAGGATGAGGGATACTGGAACAAGCTGGTAGACCAGCCCACCAGCAGCACGGCGAACTGGCTCTCCGTGGACTGGAACTTGTGGAAGGACGAGGATGAGGAGGACGAAGCGCCGGCCGGCTTTGGCGACTACGGCGACCTCTCCAACATGATGAACATGGGAGGCATGGGGGGCATGGGCATGGGAGGCATGGACGGCATGGGCATGGGAGGCATGGGGGGCATGGACATGGGTGATTCAGACGACGAGGATGCGGAGGACGACGAGGAGGGTGTGGCGAAGAAGCCTGCAGCAGACCTGAACGACCTGGACGCATGAAGGACTTCTGCGTGTTTTGGGAGTTTTCTAAAAAAAAAAAGGAAATAAAAAGGGCAGAGGAAAATGGGGTAGAATTGTGGGTAAAAGGTAACAGATTGAACCAGAACTGATTGAAACGTATAGCGTGGCATAAAAAAAGGCAGAGGAGACCATGGTAACAGCAATGCCCAGTAGAAGGGTGCGCCGCTCTCCGCTACGCAAATCCCACTGGCCCTCGCCCCATCCCTGCGCCACTGCCCAAATTTTATTAAACTCTATTTATTACTCTTTTTGTTCGTTGGTAAACCTATTACACGAAAATGAGAAGGGCTGGCTAGAGTGAGCCACACGGACATTCACGGGTTGGCTGTGCAGGCACCCTGTTGTTAACACAGCAGTTCTCAAACGTATTTCTATTTGTGTTTTTTTTGCTATATTTTGTTTTCCCTTGTTGGTATTCAACTCATAAACCATAGGGGTACAAGGTTCCGCGCGCACTAATTGGAAAGAGAGAAGAGGAATATGGCCGAGGGCAATCTCCTGGAACGCCTAGACATGTTCTTTGGTGAGGGAGCGAACACTGATGCGATTGGAAACTTTTTGTGGGAAGAGCATGACGTCATGCAGAAGCTTGACGCTGCAAACGATACCCCCGAGGCATTGGAGTTGTATTCCCTGTTTAAGCGATACGCCACAGTTGTAGACACCCTGTTACACACGTTTACCGAGCGAGAGGCGAAGAATGGTTCCGCTGTGAGTTTGGAGCAGCTGGCCGCTGCTGTTATGCGTGAATGGCAGCATCCAGTAGACTGTTGCCACTATTTGTGTACCGCATACGTTGCCGGTGCTCTGAATTTTGACTCCTTCAGGCAGCTAGTGGCCGATGTGAATGCCATGACGACGTACCCTGTTGGTGATGAACTCTCAGCGAGTGAAGGCGACAGTGAGACAACTACACCTGAGGAAGATGAAGTATGATGTGGTCTTTTGTTGAGGTTTTTTTTTTTCCTTTAAAAGACTGCTTACTTGGAAGACCATTTTCTGGTTTGGCTCCGTGGTGAAGACGAATAGGAGGAGTGAAGTGTAAGATTCAAGTCCCTCCGCTTGGCTGATTATTTTCATTTCTGTTGTTGCTTCTTCAACACCACCCCATTCATACATATGCACATACACACATGCATAAATGCAGACTTTCAACAAGAGGGTCGCCCATGAATGAAGCCGCGGCACCGCAGAGCCCGTGTAGCAGCCGTCTGGCGATGGACTTCGATCCGCTCATCCGCGAGCGTGCGTACCGCCGCCGGAACCTCCTTAGCCTTACGGTGGGCGCGGATAGATTAGACCTTAGTGGCGTGGTTGTGGTGCTGAAACCCATACCTGAGTCATACTTGGCGCACTTGGAGGAGTCACCAGCGCTTGAGGTGTGTTTAGAGAAGAGCGAGCAATCTGCTGTGGAGACATTGGAGCGGTCCACCTTCCACTGCTCACCGCTTCGTATGGAGAGCGTCATTGTCGCTGCATCGCTGGGTCTCTGGAGGACGACGGGGCGCAGCAATGATATCATTGAGGCAACGAGGGCTCGCTTTTTGGGTGGTATGGAAGAGGGGCGCCGAGAGAAGAAAAGTAAGCTGCCTGTCAAACTCTTCTTCAATTTCCTCAATGAGATGGAGATTGATGTAGTGATACTCTCTACTGATCGGGAGAGAATGGCAGTGTTCTGCGCCAAGTCAGCTAGGCGCAGACAACTCCCTGACATAGATGCCGCCGAAGATGAAGGAGGTGAGCCTACTGTGAGATGTCGCACTCTTCTTGCTTTGGAATACAGCACCAGTGGTGCACCTTGGAGCCCGATGCAGTTACCAATGTTGCGTAGGGGTCGACGCGTGAGTATTAATGTGTCTGAAACTCGTGATGGCGTACAATCGGACACCCAGAATGCATCCAGGGCACGTGTCGTTGCATTCAGCACCGGTGACCTTGCGCAGAGTTCCAACACGGATACTATGGCGTTTGATAGAACAGTCTATAATCCTCAGATGGTGCTTCCCAAGGTAAGTGGGAGCACACAGAGTATTGAAAGTGAGAAACAAAGTGAAGCGGATTCCAGAGAATCGCCCTTCATCGGGATGAGGTATCCCAACATTAACCAGCTAGACCTTCAAGTGATGGAGGTGTTACGGCGTGGACTACATCCCGTACTGCGCCGAAATCGAATTCGTTTCTTGATAGCCTTTCCTACAGCACTGATAGGATTTATCGTGGGATTGGTGCTCATAATCCATGTTAATGCCACTATAGAGACATTCTGTCGTCAGACTTCGACTGACACCTCTGCAATAGGGAGCGAAGAATCATCGGACAGTGATTGTCACACCTCATTCTGTGATCCAAACAGAAACTCTGCAATAGAAAATGCGGCCACTGCGTTTTTATTCCGTCGTGTATCGGGCCCTGGGCATTTCGTTGTTGCAGCAACGTGTGGTATGTTTGTAGCATCACTATTAGCAGCAGCAGTGAGTTATTTTACGACACGAACGTTGGCTCGGGAAAACTCACGGCCCCTGTTTTACATTGTCATGACAGCACTTCATATTGCATTTAGTGTGGCTACATGTGCATTTTCTGCCTACGCGTTGTCCGTTCTCATACATACGGTGCACGAGATGCCCTGCTCGTCATTTCAGGGGAATGACGCGGCTTCCTGTGGTTTGGCACAAATTCTATGCCCCGATTATCTAATTGAGGTTCACATCCGCCACTCAACGCCAGTAACGTCTGCATTGTCTATACTATTCTTTTGCCTTTGCGTGGTGGAGTTTTTGGCGTCGTTGGTGCCCCCCATGCCGGATAAGGGGACATTGGAGAAAATCCAGAAGGCAAAACCCGAGACATATGTCTTCTACCCCAGCGTGTACGCCCCCGACGGTATCTCAGATACGGAGAAAGTGTGGCTAAGGCGGCGCATCGCGCGACGCCTGCATATGCAGCTTCGTGAGCAGGTGCAGCAGCAGGAAATGCTTCTCACGAGGAGTGCTACCATTGGAGAAATGATGTTGGCGAACCGTGAGCAAAGTCTCAGCGGCAGCCGGCCAAGAGAGACTCCAGCCAATACCGCAAATCACTGGAGCGAAAACGAACCGCAGAACCCGCTGCATTATATGGCATCATTGGAAGATGCGAGTGGTGGCGAGAACAGTTCCCTTGAGCCAGGTGCGTATGGAGCCGGAAGACGGGAGTTGCCATTACAATTGCTTGATGAGGTGGCGCGGATTAGCAGACGGGTTAAGCCATTGACATGAGGTGAGGAAGTCTCAAGCTGAATTCTAGATTTAGAGAGCATCTCACTGGATTTTCTTTGCTCTGCTGCTTGTGCGACGCGAGGAAAGTGAGAGGGACGGAAGGTGCACATTACTCTAGATGGGGGAGGAGCGATATATGTCAAATAGATGCCTCCTCCATGCTGAGAGCATTGTCTGTACTGTTGTGGTTCTTGGATTTCTCTATTTTCTGGAGGTCACCACATGCCTCGTTTTTTTTTTTTTTTCGTGGGGGGTGTCTTGCTATTTTTCCGCTGGTGTTCTGTGATTTGTCTCGTCACTATGAAGGAAAGGAACTGTCTTGGTCCCGATGGAGGTAAATATCAAGGGGGCACATCTGGTTGCGCGATGGCTATGGGACTGCCGAGACGACACGTGCGGCATCTGCCGCCATCCCTTCGAGGCGTGCTGTCCGCAGTGCCGCTTCCCCGGCGACGACTGCCCGATTCTCACGGGGAAGTGTACGCACACGTTTCATATCCACTGCATCGAGCGGTGGGCGGAGCGCGAGGAAGGGAATGCAGGTTGCCCCATGTGCCGCCAGCCATGGGAATTCTGACGGTACGAAAGAGAGCATAGAAGCGGCACAGAAACGTATTTTCTTCGTTTTGTTTTCTGGTTTTCGCTCGTTTGTCTGCCCTCTCTCTTCCGATACATCGTGTGCACGGCGTTTTCTCCCCCATTTTTTGGCTTCTCTTCCTGACTGTAAGATCTTTAGGAGGAGGAGGGGAGGGTGCAGGGATGATGCGGCGGTCGGGAGTCTTCCTCACGGCTCTGGCGATGGATGTCAAATCGTCGTTTCCTACCTCCTCGACAGCGACAAAATCGGAGCAGGAGAAAACAGTAAATGAAGCGGCAGTGACAGAGGAGTTGTCGGCCTACACCCCGTCTGCATCAGAGGCGCCAGAACTCCTGCAGCCGTATGTAGAACCAAAGCCGTTTGTAAGTGCCAAGCGCCTGCAGGTGTTCCTTGCCTCGATGGGCATCGGTGCAACCACCATATGTGTAGTGTACTATCTTCTTAGTAAGTCAATGAGCGGCAACCTCGAGGAGGAGCAGCGGTATGTGCAGCGCGTGGTGGAGTCAAACCGACTGGCAATGCTGGATCCACAGAGCCTTATCCCTGACTTTAATGCACCCAGCTCTTTTTCTGAATTGAAGGAGAAGATGCGGCAGCACGAGCGGGAGATTGAACGGAAGCAAAAAGAAGTCAGTCGCAGCACTATCATGCTTCATACGGAGGCGGTATTCCGAGTGAAATTGTGGTGGAACGCGTGTCTCACACATCTTCAGGACGCATTTGATGGGCTCGGAAGCACAATTCAGAAGCGCAAAGAGCGTGCTGCAATTGCCCACATTAAGGGCGTCTTGGATGAGGAAGGGTACGAGTTGGTGAAGCTGCGAAATGGGAAAACTCATATCTGGTGAAGTGTTGTTGATTGAAGCCTGTTCCACGGGAAAGCGATATCTACAAAACGCTTTAGGAGTAGTACTGGGTAACATGGTGTGGGCGTTCGTTTCTTTCGGCCTCGCCATCACCTGCAGGAGGTGAGAGAGTGGGGGAAAAAAAGGCAGTGCGTTAAACACAGTTTGTTCTTTGGTGTGTAGCGCTTGGCTTCGCCTGGAATATATGTTTCTCTGCCTCTCGCTTCGATTGCATAGTAGCATTTGTATCGCAGCGTACACCATTGGGGCAATTTCGTCTTACATGCCTTTTGTGAACACATTCTCTCTCCCGTTTGTATGTTTTCTTGTAGTATACACATTAGCACAATGCTGCATTTTTTTAGAAACAGCTGCACACTCAGGGAAGGCTTTGTTTTCTATGGAGCCTACCACGACGACTGGCGAAATAAGCTCCTGCACATCACCTTTGTGCCGATTATCTTCACGACAGCGTTGAGTTTTCTGGCGCGGGTGAAGGTGACAGAATTCGTTGACATGTCGCTGATCGTTGCTGGGTTGTACGCCGTCTCCTTTATCAAGACGGAACCCGGTGCGGGGATTCCGTACGCCGCTTTTATTTTCATGATGCAGTGCGTTGCGTCGCACTTCTTGCTATCGAGAGTGGCACTTTCTTTTGCACTTCACGTGAGTGGCTGGATCGCGCAGTTTATTGCGCATGGGCTCTTTGAGCGGCGCGCTCCAGCGCTTTTGGATGATCCGCTGCAAGCCATTCATTCCAGCGTCTTCTTTGTGTGGTTAGAGATTATTTTTTACTTTGGATACAAGCCGAAACTAAAGAGGGAGCTTGACATGTTGGTGAAACAGAAGATCGCGCAGTTGGACAAAACGAGAAGTATTCAGTAAGTATGTGCTAATGAGAGTGTATGTAATTTATGGCATGACCCATGAGTCAGTGTGCACATCACATTGCTATGGGGAATACACTCTCNATATATATATATATATATATGCATTGTAAATTAGCAGTAGTACTGCGAGAAGCTCACAAGAAAACCGAGATGACTGGATTTGGTGTACACTTTAAATGAAAGTGCTTTCTCACGCCTATTTATCACGGTGCGTCTCGTGTTAACGGCGAAGGTCCCCACACTCTTCCTCCCCTTTGTGCGCAATAAAGATATTTAGTCGGGGTTTGCCTGTCCCGTGCATGACTGCGACTTCGCTGCCACCGAGCTGCGGCGAGGCGACAGGGATACCAGGCACACCTTCTGTGGGGTGCGTGGCGGTCCTGCAGTACGCTGTCGACACGGTCGGTGGCTTCTCCTGCTGCGTGGTCGCCACGCGCGAGGCGGTGTACCTTTTAGGGCCTGATCTCGAGAGTTCTGACGGCTCGCTCGCATCAGTGCGACTGTGGCGTCCCCACGCTCAAACAAACGCTGCACGCATATCATCGCTTGTCGCATTTCTCCTGCGGCCAGCAGCACACAAGGTACATGGGACTCTTTGCGAAGAGGGCGTCGTCGCTGAAGAGGTGTGCGCCATTGTTGCGTGGGAGAGCGATGGTGGGTGCCAGCAACACATCACGGCCCTCTTCTTCCCACTGGTAAGTGTGCTGTCTGCAGTGGAAAGTGCCCCTTTCACGGTGAATGAAACGTCATTTGTTCAAGCGAGAAACCAGCAACGTCTCCTGCGTCTTTTTTATCATCCACTTTTCACCGGCGCGTCCTTCACAAGCGATCATGTTGTGCTCTGCAGTTGCTACGATGAAACGGTGCGGAAGGATGCGCGCCTTACGCATAATGAGGAGCGTAACCGGCATGTTCTCACACCAGGAGATCCCCGGGGTGTCTTTTCAGGTGTTTTATCCTTCGTAGTTTGCAGCGAAGTGCCAAACGACGCATGCAAATGGAATGTGGAGTGGTTCGCCCAAGCACCCACAAGTGTTACATCATGGCTGGCACACTGTCACACGGATGGTGTGGTTTGCGCCGTGGCAGTTCAGCAGGCTTTATCGCACGTCATCATCGCGCTAGGAATGACGAACGGTCGCGTTGTTCTTTTCCATGAGGACGGGAGGCGTCTGCCATACCGATTTGGTGGTCCTATCGCAGATCTTGCCTTTGTTTATCCTTGGGGTATTCACAACAATGAGAGATATCGTAACCCTGTTGTGAACCAGTTTCTGCAACACCAGCAAAGAAAAGAAAAGTCTAGTTTGGAGGTCTCTTCACCTGTAACAGAAGAAGCTGTAGGTGTGTTAAGTCTTGTCATCCTTGACAGCTTGGGGCGTGTGGTTATTCTTTGCGATGTGAACGGGGGTACACCAAAGATGCAGGTTGTTCCAGACATTCAGCAGTTCATCACTCTGGCGAAGCATCGAGTGTCATGCCTGAGCAACCCAAACCACAACACTGGTGATGTTGAGGAAACGGCTGGTGTGCGTCCAGTAACCATGAGCTCAAAGAATTTTTTTGATCTCTCCTCACTCCGCCTTTTCTTCCAGCGCCGCAAGCAGAAGGATACCCCACTGGACTTAGCAGGGGAGAAAGTGAATCGCACACCAGCAGGCGAAGCGGAAGACACCAAGCGGTCATCGCGTGATCGTAAAGATGCGCTGCTCGCAGGTCACATCCTTAGTCGCGGCCTTCTTAGCCTTGCTTTAGCGCCCGTTTCACAGGGACGCGTGGAGCTCGTAGTCAGCACTATGGGTCAGTCTATTGTGTCCATACCTTTTGATAAGAATGAAGGTGTGTTCTCTATTGCGGGCTTTATTGTGGCACCAGAGCCGATGTTTTTTGTCGGCTTTGTCGATTTCTTTAACACTGGGGTGGCGGAGCTTGTGATGACGGGAATGCACCACGTCCTTGTCGCGAGGCGATCGCGTCACCAGCTGATGGAAAGGGCGACGCTCCTGCTGCGCCTCATGGAGAGTGGGGAGGCTAGAAGTTCCACGTCAGAGGATCCTGTAGATTCGTAATAAGTCCTTTCCCTCCTTTGCTTTCAGTTAGACTATTTCTATATCGTATACAGCTTGTTCGTCAATTCCTCAGTCCGGCCCATACATCTCCATCCTCTCGCAGTTTTTTTTTGTTTGTTTGTGTGTTTAGACGCGACACATACTTATGTAAGATTCAGAAAGATTTCAATAAAAAGGAATGAAAAACATTTCGTGTGTAGCATCCATAAATGACACAATGGCATCTCTGAGGTGCACTACACGTGCGCTCCCGACGCATGACAAGAGAAAAAGTGATGGCGGCAGGCTTCGTCGTCCATTATCTGTATGCCTTAAGCTGTGTGACTTGTGATGAGGATGAAACCATTGTCTTCGTCACACCAAAGTTGTACTAAGCATGGAGGCGCCCACAGGCCCAAACATATCATTTAAAGGCATCTAAGGAGTACCTTTAAGCAGCTCCCTTGCTATTTCTACTTCATTCATGAGCACTTGATTCGTCTATCCCTCGTGCACAAGGTGCTACTGGAGCGGGAGGACGCAGTGCTGGTGTCGCGCACGCCTTTCAGGAGTTTTCAGGCACAGTGGCTGACGGATGTCCTCGGCATACCGTCCTCCCGCATTCTTTGGGGGCGCCGTCCTGTGCATGGCCGGGTTGTCCTGTACCCAATGCCTGAGACCTGTGGCGGCGTCTTCATCCACCAGCTACATGCAATGCGTGCCGTTGTTTTTGACCGACTGCGCTTGTCGCCTCCCCTTCCCACTAGGCAAAGAAGGCTTCGCCTCTTCTTCGCCGAACGCGCAAGATTGTCGAGAATGCCGCTGAATTACTATCAACTCAAGCAGCGACTGATGGTGGAATACAACGGTACTTTCATATTTAGTGACAGTACAAGAATATCTAACGTGGCGGAGCAGGTGCGTCGTTTCTACGATGCGGATGTTGTGATTGGGCCGCACGGCGCCAATCTCGCAAACGTCATGTGGATGCGTCACGGAACGCATGTGATCGAGATAATGTCGTACACGTACGGAAACATGTGCTACTACAACACGGCGAGTGTAGTAAACGTGACGCATCATGCTATTTTTCATAAGAGAGGGAAAGATGACCCCTACACGTTGCTTTACGATGATCTCCAGCGTCACGTTGACTATGCGGTCAATGCACTTCGGATTGCGTTTTGAAGACGCAACTGTTTTTCTTTTTTTGCTTGTATTACTCGGTGGTGGTGACACATTTTGATATCATGAAGTGTGTTTTCATCTTGTGTAGGCGTTTTTCTTTTTGGTTGAGTTTTAGTTGTGTCGCCTTGATTGGTGTGGTGGAGTAAATGAAAAAGTTAAAGGGTCTTAAATACCAGAAGTTTTCACAGGAAAATGCAGATTTTCTCTGCCAGGAAGTGCAGCGAATGGAGGAGACGCAGGCATTTGTACTAGCCGACTTCGTGGAGGCCATGCGTGAGTTGGCAGAGGTCATCATCTGGAGCGATAAGAACATGGAGCCCGTGTACGATAGCTTTCTGGAGCGAAACATGATGAGTACATTTGAGCGTATCGTGACGAATGCTGGTTTCCCTTCTGCAGTGAAGGTGCAGGCTATCCAGTGCATTACAATGATGCTGCAGAACCTCACCAGGAAGTCGTCTATCTACTTTGTTTGCAGCAACAATCACCTCAATAGGATTATCTCCATATCCCTCGATGAGGGCGATGATGAGCTATTTTCCATATATGTTTCGTTCTTAAAAACGTTAGCGCTGCGTCTTAACGAGGATACGGTGCAGTTTTTTTTCGAGCGTGAAACGGGCGCTTTTCCGTTATTTGACCGGGCGGCAAAGCTGCTCGCTGCACCTGACCGCATGGTGCGCGCAGCTGCTCGGCAAATCGTAATTAGTGTTGCGCATCTCAGTGAGCCCGCCATCACTGCTTTCCTCGAACGCGCACTCAACGATGTCTTCGACCCCATTGCACTACTGCTGTGGTCGCAAATAAAGAGTCTGGGTGAGGCAACAGAAGAGTATGGCAATGTGGGGCGTGACACTGCAAATTCACCGCCCCTACCTAGTCTCAGTGTTCTCATTGATCGCATGGAGGATATTGTGGATGACTTGTTTTATGTCAATGATCTTTTTGAAATACCGCATGAATTTGTTCCGCCTACTTTGGAGCATGTTCTCGACAAGGTGGTCCTTTGTCCACTGTTTGTGTCCCTTGAGGTTCCCTCTGCGGGCTCCCACTCATCTGGGTCTTGCTCATCATCAAGACCACCCCCATCGTCTCTCGTTCCCACATCCACTGCGCTGTGTATTCTCACCCGATGGCTGCTGCTAAATAAGGTGGATCGGCTGCGTCGTTTGTTTCGCGAGCGACTTATGAACTCTAGTGTCGCAAATAATGGGCTCCTGCGTCGGGTGTTAACAAGTGGATGCATGCAGAGTCTGTCTGGTGGTGTCGTATTGTTGGATGCCATGCTTAAATCCGGATTTTTCGAGGGGGAAAATGATGTGGCAGGGTGCGCCCTCGCTGCTGATATTTTCCCTTCTGGCGTGTCGGCGGTAGCCACAACAGACAATTCGGAGGGGAGGGAGGCGCTCGCCCTGGGAGACCTTCTTGGAGAGATCTGGGACGTGGACCAACTGCACGATGAGTCCTTCACCCCTCTGGCGGCATTGACCGTACCTCCGTGCGAAGCATTCGTGAACCGCATGTTTCAATGCGTCGTTCAGACGAGGGCACAGGAAGGGTGCAAGTGTCTGGTCGCCGCCCTCTACCACCTCATTACTCACAGCGCACTTGCATCTCTGGCCATAATAGACCTGGCGCTACACCTCCTCGCTGGTTTCGCGCGGCGGACGGCAGAGCATGCCATCCTCTTAAAAGGTCTCCTGTTTCTGTGTCTAAGTGTTATCAGAAGACGGACGATAACGTATGCTGAGTACTTGGCGTCGCGGAATATGAACGACGGCAGCAGCAGCACGGCTGCAGAAGTTTCTGTTAAAAGTCAGTGGCTGAGGAATCCATACGAGGTCCTCTTCGTGAAACTGGAACAAGCATGTAGTGGGTTCGAACCATACATGGAGAAGACGCGTGAAGACCTCAGCAAGGAGGTAAGTCTGCTGCTACCAGTCTTGCCAAGTTTGGATTATTTGCGCTCAGAGTGGGAAAAAGGTTGTGGGAATGTCGACAAAGATCGCTGGAAAGCTGCACTTCGCAACCCCGAGCAGTACGCTGCACTGCAGAAGAGTTTTGCCAGAATGGTTCCACGCCGAAACCGTGCTGCGCAAAATAGCTCCGAGGAAGAGAGCACTGAGTTTTTGATATGGATGACTGTTCGTCATCACCTTCACACCATTTTCCACGAAGAGGACGGCCTCCTCCTGAGGCTTCGCGACTACGGTGTTCGCCACCGCGTGGGCACCTTTGTGAGTATCTCACCAAGCGTTCGTATGTGGTTTCGCTGCGAACTCGTGAAGGAGCACTTCCTGTCTGGTGGATCGCCGCCAACAG
>NW_008825990.1:0-16175 GCF_000691245.1 Trypanosoma grayi
CTCGATGGACGGGATGGCGAGCACAACGAGGAAATCACGCTCCCCCCACGTGCGCACAACACTGCGTGGGACGTACTGCAGGGACTCACTGTCAAATGCGGCGTGCCCACGGCGGGAATCATTCTTAATCCGAGTATTCAGCGCGTCGTGTAGAGACTCACCCGACAGAAACGAATATCTCTCATTCATTTGTTGGAAGCCGATCATAATTGTCAGGAGAAAGAGGCAACAGGCACAAGCACGAGCTGTGCCCCGTAGGCGGCGGTGTGCCATGGCCGATGCGCTACTGTGGAGAGAAGAGAGTCAGGGGAGAGAATGCACCAGGCAGCTGCAGCAGTGGGGGTGGGCGGGTGAGTGCCACCAGCAGCAGGAGCAGCAGTAAGTCACGCAGAACACACATCAACTACAGCCATCCTGCGGGACTGCAGGCACCGCAGTCAGCAGAGAATAGGGACGGCTTGCGATTGTAGATGTCTACCAGCGAAGGGCAAGGCTTTAAAAAGTCAGCACAAAGTTGTACAAAAGACGAACGCAAACATCTGCAGACAGGGTAAACACGTCGAATTCCGTTTCCCGAAAAAAAAAACAATTGTGGTTCACTGAACGAAATACTTTTTCAATAGTTTAACAAACAAAACGCAACATATGACGAGCGCAGCACTTCCAAAGTTTGTAAATATCTCTTTTGCTGTGGCCGCCCAATTCCATTAGTGTAGAATATCCCTTTACTGGTGGGAGGTGCAGGGCAAGAGAGGCCGGAGTAACGTGCAATGTCCGATTTTTACCACGGCCACTGTGGAATCGGCACCCACTATCCTCCACCACCACCAATGTGGAGTCCCGCACCTCCAACCGTAGTATCTGCCCCACCATCACGTCCTCGTGTTGCATATTATAGTAGAGAAACTGCCCCTCTCTCTCCTTGTTGTAGGGCAAATCCACCAGCCGTCGCACTGGCTCAAACGACACAAGCTGCTGCACCACGTCCCTCGCAAGAGTGTAGAGCATCCCGGAAAAGTAATGAAACTCGTGTATAACATTATTCTTTCGTGCAGTTGCGTCAGTACGGAGCCCCCAATACACCCCACGGCGAGGCAGCGTGCGCAGGTCAAGAAGGTACTGCGGCACGCGCAGGAATGTGTCGTCATCGGCCTTCGCGAAGTATCGCACAGTCGGGAACAACCGCAGCGCCATGTCGAACCACCGGAACACCTTGCGGCTCAGCCCGATCTCAGCCTCATTGCCCCACTTGAGGTCACCAATCGTCTTGTTGGTCGATGGGCGCCCCTCATTCATCGGCAGTGCAATCACATCATTCTGCTCCGCCGCCGCCTCCTGCCGCAACGAAGCAGAGTACGTGAAGTTGTGCGACGGGTGACGTACAGCACGAGCGTCGTTCCGTGTAAATTGTTTAATTTCGTCGCCTCGCTGGGGAACCGCCAGCTTCTCAACCTTTGGATGCTCGTATCGCCTTTTCATTTTCTCATGTCCACCAAGAGGGTATGCTGCCTTTTTCAGCAAGGTATACGTTTGGGGCCGTAAAGAGTACCATCAACAGAAGGAACACCGTCGCGCACCGGGGTGTAGCCAACAGCTCCCTGGCATCCTCACCTCCACCGAGCTCCTCTCACCGATTTAATGTCTCAGTACAGACGTAAGAGTGCAACGAACTGAGACCAACAACTTAGAATAGAATGCCGACTTCGCTCATTTGTTTTCGTCTTCTTTCTTCTACGGGCCTGTAGCGCACGTGAAGTGTTTGCCTCTTTTCGCTTCTGCTGCGATGGGCGACAAGAGGGTGCTGGTGCCGATCTTCATATGCAAGCAGGTCGCACCCTCATGATGGCATTTCCGTAACTACGCACAACTCCAAGCAAACAGTGAAGTTGTGTTGGTGGTCGGCCGGATATCAACGTTCCCGAACAGCTTTCAGCCACGTCGATGTGCAGGTAAGGTTTAGCCTGGCCGCTGCCCGCAGTGCAGGGAGCACCACAGCCTCTTCACGCACAGAGTGTCTCATGAAAGTTATCTGCGTCACACCAAAACGGCAAATGCCACCATTTAAACGTATCCAGAGTTCTTAGTAGGCCTCTCCCCAAAGACGTCCCTTTGTCATGAATCTACGTAGATCAGATGGAAGAAAGGATGCGCATGCGTTCCAGGTGTAACTTGCACGAACCAAATAGTAAGTAGGGCAGGCAGCTGCTGGAGCCCATGCATCAGGAGCATCCCAACCACACCTGTCAAGAGCACATAACGGCGTTTAGGCACGGATGAGCGGGTTTAACATACGAAACCAGTCATACCTCCACCAGCCGTCACGACGGGTCGATATATGAAGGTCAACGGCGGCCCTGCTGCAAATACAGCCCTGTGCCGTCGTCGCCCTTTGAATGGGCATCACATAAAATAGTAGACATGTCACCTGAATGTACAACGGTATGGCATGTGGTCTAAAGAATACTTCTCTACGCTTCCTACGACAGTGATTGCATCGTCAAAGAAATGAAACATCATACATCAACTCCACGCAAACGCACAGAGAGAAACAAGCACACACACCGGAAGATGCGTGCGGCTCCATGAAGGAATATTATAAATATCGCAGAGAAAGTCGTATGGACTTCGATGTGACGGGAAAATACTGCGAACATGCCATCTAGTTCAACCACAGAGCGCACTGCAGATAATTGACACTGATCATCATTGTGACAACAAATTCATATTCTTCACGACAAAGACAAGAGGGTGATGCTTGGGACTACAACAAACAGAGAATAATTATGATTAGCAAGTGTCTGAAAGAAACCATGAAACAAAACACGTAGATACACCACCACGAATACTTTCCTTATATATATATATATATATATATATAATTAATTTTGTGCAGCGTAGCGGCAGAGCCTGCGCATCCACAGTTATCCTATGAGACAATCTCAAAACGACGTCCTTACTGTGCCGTAGATGGTGGACCCCGTGCCAAACACCACCGCCACCACTCCGAATATCAGGAGTAAGTAGGTGCAGCTATAGTTGAGGGAGCCCACTTCCCTCTTGGAAAAGTTGCCTGAGTACATATAGAACAGCGGAGGGAATATGAGCCCAATGGTGCCACCACAGAAAGCGCCAAGTAGCCCCAAAACCGTGTTCACCTTTGGAATAAATAATCCGCAGAGAAGCGCAAGAAACGCAGGAATCAGCATGGCGATGCCATGCTTCCAGTACGGCACTGTGTCAATATCCCAGCGAAGGCAGTGGTACATGGCATCACGCAGAGGGATGAAGTGCAGAGCAAATGCCACGCATATTTTAAACACAATGCCGACGTAGGCCACCGCCATCATTGGCTCGTGTACAGGGTCGTACAGAGTGAGCACCGAATCCGTCACACGTTTTCCCCATTCCAGGTAGCCAAAGAAGCCCGCAAGGAAGTAAAGCAGAGCACACACTGTCATGCTGATTGCACTGTAGAGCGTAAAGTGAAACACTGTTCGATGAGTCATCTCGTGAAAGATCTCAAAGGCGTTTAGCTGGCAGATGAAAGCGAACATATAAATCGATAGCCCTTCCAACGCAACGTTGCCTGTTTGCACCATCACAAGGCCTTCTGCAGCACCTTCTTCGACATAATGCTTCACAGAGTGTGTCATGACGCAGACAACAAAGTAAACAATGAACAACACCCCAATGGCGGAGCAGTACCGAAGCGAATTAATGCGACGTGGAATGATGAGCGGCAGCATGAAGCAAAGCCACACAATGGACGTCATAAGGCGAATTCCGGCGCTTGTCTTGAGGAAATCCGGTACCCCAGGGCTGGTGAGCACGGGAGTCAGTAGCCTACCGGTAATGATGATGTACGCCACCGATCCGCCAAAGCACAAGAACATAACGAGCGCCACCAGAAAGTAATCCATACCGGTGCCTAGCAGCAGCCTCGCCGCCTGCTCAAATGTTTGAGCCCCAGTCTTGTGGATAACCTTCGCCAGAAGATTCATGGAGTAAACCGTGGCGATTGTTACGAAAATAAGGTAGATGCTAGACATGACGACGCCACTGAGGTTGAAGGCAGCCGGCAGGGAGGTGATGCCAGCCCCCAGAGTCGCCGAGGCCAAGTTGAACGTCGACGAGAGGAGCCCACCGTACGGAACAACCTTGTTGAAGATAACTTGAAACATGTGCAGTACCTTGTTACGCCGAACGACGTCATCATGGTCTCTTTTCATAGCATTTTTGGCGTCCCCAGAGCATTCGTCTGCGCTGAGGCCCGCGCACCCATTGGCTTCGTACGGCCCGTGCATCATCGCGTCCCCCTCCCTGGCCACGGGCACTGCGTCGCGCCCAAGCATCTCTACGTCGCACGGCTCCCCGCGGAGTGCAATGCTACAGTTGTCGTGGTGCATGGCCACCTTGCCGGTGTATACGCTTCTGCAGGTGGTGTTACCCCGCTACTGACCCCGAGTGAGAACAGGAAGAAGAAGAAGAACAATAAGAAGAGCCACCAGGTCTTTCCGACAGCACCCCACCCCCTTTCTATGGGGGGTAAGGAAACTAAAAAAAAAAAAAGCACTCGACTCAGTTGATTGAAATGCTTTTGAAAGAAGTTCTCCTGGGAACCCCGCCGTTGAAATCAAAGAAGCCTTTCCGCCAAACTACATCGCTGCAGCGTGCGATTTGCTTCTCGCTTCCCCAGTCATCCCACACTTTCCGTAGTGGATAATGAATTATACAGTCATTTAGGTGTTGACGCCTTTACGATATGACAGGTAAGGACGGAATACACCTATTATCGCAAAGGCGTCAACAAATGCATGAAATCCAATCTCCACCGCATACAGTGCCCATACGGCATTCTTTCGTTTCTTGCAGTAATTATCTATGCGTAGTCCCTTCCGCTCTCCCTCCCGCAGCCTCTCGGAGAGGATTTCTTTGATGTGCCTAAATGCTACTGCTGCTACTTTTCTTGTGACCTACCACTGCCACGGGAGCTCTTGAATGTACCAAACACCCAGTCCCACAGCATGATGTACTGCCCGTAGTTGTACTTGAACTGTGAGTGGTGTAAGTCATGTGCACCCACATTGAACATGTAAGGCACGTGCAGGTCCACCCGAGTGTGGTTCAGGGCAGCCAGTGTACCGCCGATAAAAATAAACAGAATCACCGTCAGTGCATGCACCTGGCCCACAGGCGTGACACGCGTAAGCAGATACAGAGCAAAGAGGTGATTGTACTCGCCAATAACGTACTCGATCGGGTGGTCGTTAATGGAGTCGTCAATGCCGCGGAAGGGAGTCACCTGGCGGTGGTGGTGCTTGTGAATGAGTGGGTAAATCGGCGGCCAGTGGAGGCCCCAGTGAAACAGCGTGTAGAAGAAGTCATAAATAATGAAGAGCGCCACAAGGTGCACCGGCAGCCATGCCAGTGAGCGCAAGACCGCACGAACATCAAGGAAGTCAATGCACATGCGACTCACATCGGTATGCACCACGAAGCAGTACGTATGGTATACAAACAGTGCGGTGACCAGCTTCGCGAACACGATGCAGAGGCGGTCCTTCGTCGTCAGCGTCTCGAGGCGCTGCGGCCTGTCGGGAAGGCGACTCTTCACCACCGCCCCCACCAGCGGGAGGACGAGGCGACTGTAGAATGAGAAGCCGGCGTAAATGACAGCTGTGAACACCGCGTCAATCAGCAGCGTCGACATCTCAGGTGGTGTGCGCGTCCACCGGGTTTACTTGTGTTTATGTGAGGATTGTATGTGTCGGTGAGTTTGCTATGAAAAAGTATTAGAAGGCAACTGCATAAGAATTTTTTTTAAAAAAGGCATTAGGAATGATGTGCGGAGACAGCAGGCCACTACAATCAACGCTGAAAGCATACAAGCACAAAGCAATCACCCCCAAAAAAAATTGAAAACGAATAAGGCCTCAGAGGCGCCAATCAACTGCAGCTGTGTGTGAGTGTGGGTGGCGGCTAGCGCGCGTATGCGTACGTCTTGGGTGCTGTCAGCATCAACAGCAGCACGCCGCCCGTGAGCGCCACAATGACACACAAGAAGAAAGCCTGCCGTATTACTGCCCAGACCGGTACCACAACCGCATGCCAAAACATTCCCGCACCGGGCACGCCACTGAGGAGACGCGGGAGCGACGACCCACCACCGAATGCAATTCCCAGTCGATCCATCTGCTTGGATTCTGCAGTGGCCCCATCGACGCCTCGCTGCAGCAGCTCCGCATTCGCATCCAGTCGTTCACGCTCCTCCTGTATCAAGTCACTCATTCGAATGGCACCTTCCTTCATACTCTTAATAGCCCCTCGTATGTCCTCCATTACCTGCTCATGCACCGACTCCGTCGCAGAAAGTATGGGGGCCTTGGAGCCATGCACACCCGTCACAACACCACAAGCAGCAGCAGCCGCAGCAGCAGCACACTTGCGCTCATACGGTGCTGCAGCTCGTGGCGTGGATGGTTCGTCGCGGTGGTACGCGCACGCCAAGACGCGGGCAGCAACACTAACGCCGCGCGAGTCCTCGTGAACAAGAAACGGTTCACTCACAGCAAACGGCCGCGTGGGCCAGCGCTGGCGGCAAACTAAACCCACAGACGCTACAGGAATGAAGCACTGTTGGTTGTGGGTTGAAACAAACTTCGTCAAAAATTCCTCTGCGGAACGCACAATACTCGCAGCAGCCTCATCGCACAAATGTTCCTCCGCTGCCAGGCACTGTTTCCCAGTAGAAAGCAAAAATCCCAAACGACGAATACGCTTCAGCAATTCAGCGCGACGCGTGTCCAATACCGATGCATCCTCGTTCTCATCAAGACCACCTAGAATGGACTGCGCTTCCTTCAATGTACGGCTCAGGCGAACAAAACATGCGCACATGGCTCCTGATGCACCGACGCAAACAACTTAAAATATATAATAAAAACAAAAAACAACAGGCAATACAGAACGACACACCGCAGGGACACGGAGAGGCAGCGCCACTTTGCAGAACCACAATTCTGTTTTAAGGTTGTTGTGTCTGTGTGTTCAGAGCAGCTGAGGTGTGTTTAGCCTGGAAGCTACAAGCGTGGTGTACGCCTCAGAGAGGTGCTGCGCGTAGCGACGCAGTACTTTCACTTCCTCGTGCACACCTTCAGCTGAGTGCAGCAACACCGCAGAAACACTGCAGCCCTTTGCAAACAGGGCATATGCCAGTCGACGGCGATTCATACATGTAATCAGCGGAATGCCGTTTACAGCACAATGGGACCGAATTTCCTCCAGCGTCCCACTCACACCTAACTCTGACACAGTCATTTTCTTCGCGCTGGGTGCGCCGCCCTTGCATGGAGCGGGTGGTGCCTCGTCGTTGTGACCGTGCTGCACATGAGCAGCAGTGTTGAATTCAATGTCGGAGGCAAGCAGCACTACGGGAATGCGCGTGGCGGCGGCGCGCAGCCCCTTGAGTGTCTCGCGAAGCCCAGTGGAGTAAAAGCGTCTCCCCTTGAATTGAAGTGGCTTCTCCTTCTTCATGCGCCTCTGCAGCTGGTACTGCTGTTGCAGGATCGTAAAGACAAGGTCATCCAGCTCATCAGTAATGATGTTTCTGCAGTATGGGCCCACGTACTTTGTGCCAGATGACACGGGTGGAAGTCTGCAGGCCGCTTGTTCCGTTGCGTCGCCCAAATGGAGCAGCGCATCGCCACTGATGCGCCGCGGGTATCTGCTGCTGCGCTGATCAATCAGCTCCGTGTGAGGGTGGGCCCCAACACCCATCGACGCAAGCGAAGGGTAAAAGTTCACGTAGTTTGGCTCGCTTGTCACTGCAGAGGAGCTGTCAGCGTCGTTGCTGTGTGCTTCACCGAGTGCCCCAGAGGAAGCTGTAGCCACTGCAGTTGTTTCATCTGTGGCTTCCCCCACCAACGCCTCCATACGCCACTTCAACGCGGTATAATTCAAACGCTTCTTGAGGTGTCGTATCTTTCCAATGCAGCGCCCTGCCTTCGCGTACTCCTTCGACCGCATTGCGCGATGCAGTTCGCCGTGCGCCGCCTCCAGCTCCGCAACAAGAGATTGCATATGCCGCAGCAACTCGCACTGCGGATTAACGCCATCTCCAGCGGGAGATTTGCTTGGCGCACCGCCAGAGTCACCAGTGAGACCTTCGCTTGGGTTGCTGTACAGCGCACCTTCCGCAAGGGCCTTGAAGACCGTCTTTCGTTCCTCAATGATTCTCCGTTTCAGTTTAGAGAAGCGCGCACGATGATTGAACGGGGCACTGGGGTCTCTTCGTGTTCCCTTCAGGTAACCGCTCTGAGCATGAGAGGCCCCACCGTTTCTTCTCATGCGCCTCCCCCACGGCCCTAATGTACGTACAGCACGTGGAAGGAGCCGTACGCTGCGCTTCTCACTGTCACGGTGAGATGCAGTAACCTTCCGCCCAATGGATGCATCTGCTTGCTGCCGCAGCCTCTGCTGCTGTTCACGCGCCCCCCTCGATGCCGTGGGGAGTGGCAGGAAATCACAGATGCAGACGACAGCTCTGCACGCCGCGCGCCTGCTGCCGCAACTCCGTTGCGGGGGAACGTTTTCGCGTCGAGTGGGTCCCCCCAGTCTCTTCTTGGGCTCACCTGGCATGCCTTGCGAGAAAGGTGTGAGGGAAGAAGGAACGCAACAAGACGCGTGAGGTGAGAGGCCATACCACACATACTTCATGTGAATTGGAGAGCCATACACATTACGGCGCGTCATTTGCCGCCATGGGACCGTGATCAAAGGTGCCAGGGTGTCAACACGCACATACGTGAGCAGAGACTTAGTAGACACCCGTCAGAAATTGTGTTGTTGTTGTTGTTGTTGTGAAGCGTGCGAGTAACGGGAAAGGACAAAAAACATATATAAAAGCGCGAGAAACAAATAGCTGCACAGACAGGGAGTAAAACTAAAAGAGTCCAGAAACCGGCCAACATGGTGTCGTCACTGAGTGCATGCACCGCTACAAACAACAGTAAACCGCAGAAAAGCACATGCGATGCCCCCACACCACCACCACCACCACCACCACCAAGAAAAAAGCTCTTCTTCATTCAGCTTCATTGCACTTCACATCCGTCACAGAAGCACACACAGACACATAGATATATGAATGTCAAGAATGTGCAGAATGACTCTGACACTTTCAGAAGGCACTATGTTTGCCAAGATAAAGCTCACTGAGATAAATCGCCCGACCAGGGCGTCGCTGTCTATTCAATCTGCCAGCTCAATCGCACACAGTAACAGTCCAGCGTTCCATGCCACCATGGCATTGCGAACACGGGGGAGGAAATCATGCGCTCGGCCCTCCTGTATGACGGCATAGCAGCCGCACAACGGCACCCACGAAGATGACTGTTTTTTTTTTTTTTNGGATGAACAAAAAATCACGGGAGAAGAAACAAATAAAAAAAAGAAACAAAAAATGAAAAAAAAATCTCTATACCGAATGGCTACTTCGACAATAGGAAAGGAATAAAAAAATACGTGGGGGGTGAGGGCGTGGAGGCGTGTGGGCAGCGTCAACAACACAAGCGCCGCTTCTATCGTGTGTTTCCCCACGCATCAGCCCAACTCGACGGGGACACCCACACCACACGTACCCCACATGCATGTGATTGGGATTCAATGCTCGAAAACAATAGTTTTCTCCTTGAATGGATGCCGCTCACGAGCAATACGCTATCAGACGCCCACACACACACATATATATATATAAATATATATACCTCACATTCAACAAATTGCGGCACTACGACTCGGTGCTGAGTGTATCATTCGTATCATCGCTGGAGGACCCGCAAGGAAGTGTGTCGGTTTCCGTTCCACTCAAAGTGAGAAAGTCTCCTATTTCTGTTTGGTTATACCACTCAAAATTCTCCACGCGTATCACGTGCGGCAGCGGCTCTTCTGCAGGAAGTATATCCGTTGAAGGAGATGAAGTGCTTCTCCACTCATTCAAATCATACAGTGCAGTGATTTCAGAAGCGTGTTGCGACAGTCGCGCCTCACTTTTTGTTTCAGAGGCACGATATGAATCATTTTCTGATGGAATCATTGGGCTTTTTGTGTGTGAGGTGCCTCGCGGTAGAGCCTTCTCACGGTCCATATGGTGCTCCACAAGCGTCCGAAGATCAATCCGGCAGCACTTGTCATTGGAAGCGCCGATGCCACTAGCAGTGTCAGCACAAACTAATACATACTTCGGCACCGCACCACTCATTGGCTGCAAGGCCTCATCTACAACAAACATGACACGAGATTCAGCGGAGGTATTCTCTGCAGGCGTGGAGGCAAAGGCCATTAAAACACATGGTGGCCGCGAGGTGTTGCCTTGCTGATTCCCACGAGAGAGCTTGATGTGCGTCGGAAAACCAGCCGGCCTCCATTCCCGAGGATGTGCGGCTTCATAACTTGTAGTGCCCGGGGACGAAGTAAACGCCGCATCAGAAGGAGAAATTGACCTCTGCGGTGCGTTGGACGCGCAATCCCTCCCACTCAAAAGAGTAGCAGCAGACATGTGTGTGCCCTTAGGAGAATTGTCACCTCTGCAGCTGCGTACATCTGTCTCATACGCATCCTCCAAAAATGGACGTACTGTTCGACCAAAGCAAGGGCAAGCCGCCTCCCCTCCTCTACTGCAGCCCATTTCTCCATTCCCATTCACCCCACAATGCACAGAAGGGCCAATACATGGCTCAGACGAATCCTTCGCCTCATTTCCCACGGCAACAGAAGAACCAGCAGTCGCAGCCACTTTTGCGCAGAAACATCTCATGTGGTCGTGTGATCTCCCGACATCTGCCGGGGGCACCATGTTCGTCGAGGACGGAGGCGGTGGAGCAGCCACAGCGAGGTCTTCCGTCGATGCATGATGTGAATTCAGCAGACTTAACGCCTCCCTGGACTGATTCTCCGCATGGAAGCCTGCCCTCATATTTTTTAGTTGTCTTCGCCAATAGAAAAAAATGAATACCGCAATCGCTGATACCACCGCAAGGAGGACAAGCGCGACTCCCACAACTAAAGCAATGGAGTCTCCATCTTCCCCACTCGGTGACCAGTGATCGCTCACAACCGCACTCCCATCCGCCACCACAAAGTTGTGAGAATTGCCAGCAAGCGTCACACTTGCACCAAAGACGACGAACCTCACGACTTGACCGACATTGAACATGCTTACATCGAGGTCAACGAAGGAATCGTACAGCAACGCACTACTATTGCACACATTCCTCAAATTTGAAGAGGAAGTAGGAGTGATAGGCGTGCTAGATGCGCACACCAAGCAAGGCACGGTGCGGTTGGGAAGGTCACCACCACTCACCTCAACTCTTGCCCAATTTTTTGAAATACTGATCACGGTGATGGCAAATGGCTCCTTTACAACAATTATGGGGAAAGCTCCAAGCGTAATACCAGTCAAGTCTCTCTCAGCGCACAACGCATATGTGCCTAGAACTTCAGGCATCACACTTCCGGAAAAAAGGTATACGGGTTTGGACGGAGGTTCATTCGCACATGCATCGAGCCGCACTACTTCCTCCCCATTCCCTATCCCCACGCGGGGGCAGTCATTTCCCGGGCATGCGACAAGGAAGAGGCGATCTGTGTCACTCGCCAACTCGCCTGTTTTTAAATCCCGCAGCTCGACGATGGCCTCCTTGCCAGCAGTTAAGTAGAGCAAGGACGGTACAAGTAGCCTTACTTCAAGGGGAGAATGTCCCCACGGAAGACACTTGTTACGCCAACCTGACGCCCCTATACACAGCGAGTAGTTGCCTGGTGGAGGCAGCATCCGCGTAATTGTAACGTTGTAGCATCCAATCTCAGGAGTACAGGAGTCGCAGCTCGCTGAAAAGGAGTTAGTATCCTTAACCAGAAGGTAGCTCTCAACGGAATTACTCTTGGGAAAGTTCGTGTGCCACGTCACTCGTTGTCCATAGTAGGGCGCGGGTGCATAAAAAACGGTTTCAGTTGCATCGTTATCGATGATCTGCATGCCCCACTTGCTTGTCAGCGGAAGCAGTACCGGAAACTCTTCTTTCAAAGTGGTTGTGATTACAATATCAGCTCTTCCAGGAGTGGCTGCGGTATTAGGCACGAAACGAATGAGGTTTGACTCACGAATCAACGTAGCCGGCCAGCCACCGTTAAGCATTCCTTCAAAGTAGTATGAGACGCGAAGCTTCCTGCCCATCAGTGCAGCTGTGTTGTCGATCACACAAAAGTATGTAATGTTTGTAATGCAGAGTACAACGTCGGGAAAGCAGTTCGTGATAATCGCCAGAGGGCCTTGAGTAGGACTATCAGAGGCAGCCTGATAATACCCCAAAGACGTCATTCCGCGGCTGCTGCTGCTGCTGCTGCTGCTGGCGGCGGCTACAGTATAACTCAGAAAAAAGGCCACTATAAGCAAAAGTGCCAAAGCACGATGTCTTGCTTGACCCTGAGAAACGCTGCAGCCCAGCCACGCATTCAGGGACCCAACAGTGCCTCTCACACTGTCTGGGGTTACACAGCGGCACAGCAGTGTACGCCAATTCTTGTACGGGCGTGTATGTCCCACAGCCATCGATACACAGGATAGCTATTAAGAGTCTAATAGTTATCAAGAGGCAAAAAGCCAAAAAAACAACAACAAGAAAACAACAAGGCACAATGGGGCGACATAAGAAAACACTTCAAAAAAAAAAGGTTTATGACACAACAGACAGTGGTTACCCACATGTATTACATATCGAACGGGTAATAGGGTTACCTTTCGTGCTGCAGACACTCCCGCCCATGCCGGTGACAGCACCGGGTCCAGACCACGCTCAGGAACTCGTGGAGAGCGCTTGGCGTACCGTGCTGCAGCCCTCCCCTGCACTCACGTAGCCGCGTCTACTCCCGTATCTCGAAAGCACACGCTCACACTGGGACATGCGCCCAATGAACGCACTCACAACTGCATACATGAGGCTTCGACCACGGCAGGAAACTACCTCGCCAAATAGACACATGAAGGGCCACCACGCACTACGTTGCACCACAGTGCAAGCCGAACACGCTGCAGCAAGAGTGTCATAAACGAAAGGAATGCATCTCTGCAGTACACACCCTTCACAGATCCGCACCAAACCGGCGATACCGGACCGCCTCAATCAGAACCCACAATTCTATCACCCAATACAAATATAGTACACCACCGCGAGCAAATATGCTCGCCTAATAGGAGAAAAACAAGGCAGATAAGGCACGCACACAATCAAGGCTGAGCGCACACAAAACACATCCACACCGATGGCCCACAGCTACAGCAACCACAGTGGTCCCACAGCCGGTGAGATACGTGAACACGCTGGACAGCCAGCGTAGAGTCAGCACAAACAGATACACCCCACCCAACGAAAAAAAAATATATCTGTTGAAATACGAAGCACAACCTATTTCTCTCAATGCAGATGATGTGCAGATCCGGTAATATGCGTGACATAACAACCAGAAAAGGAACCAAGTACACAAGACATTCATTACAGCAAAAAGAACATACAGCTATTCCAGAAAAAAAAATAGAAGTCAAACATCCACGCGAAGCAGCAACAACAAAAAAAAAGACACACGGAGCTTAAACACGTACAACACAAACAAAAAAGGAAAACATAACACAAAGAAAAACCCCTCCCAGCATCAAATAAACAACATTCACTCCCTTTTTCACCGGGTCCGAATAAGCTCTCTCGACGCAAAAAAGGCACCGTTTAATGCCGAAGCAGCAGAGGAATTCAAACCACAAAATAAAAGCCACAAGCCCACACAACGCAGAGTAAAAACAAAAAAAACACCAAAAACACACCACCAATAGCAACCACAAACAAAGCAACAGCGCGTAAGTGCTGACTACCCTGGCCAGACCAGAAAAAGACCCAGGCACATCACAACACAGCAGTTAAAACGGCTTACCTCGTGCCCACTTTTAACCTTCACGTGTGCAGCAGCTACGAAGCCCCTCCAACAAAAAAAAAAGGACACCCACGTTATTTTTAAAAAAGAAAAGCCACAAGACTCATAGGCTACACAATCAGTATGCACTAAAGAGCACCGCACTGTGTTTCACACCTAATAAACTCATAGAAACAGACGGAACAAAGCGCACAGCCACTGAACAAGATAATAGCAATCACCACATCGGCATCGGCATAGTGCAAACACCTCGTTCGGTGCAGCTTACGGCGGCTACGCCTCGGCCCCCCACACCCACACATGCGGCAACCACCACAGCGAAGAGGACAGCGCACGGCACACATGCGCGGGCACAACAGCACTGCGTCGGAGGTGGCGGCGTAGTCCATCCCACGCAGGGGCGCCTCGCCGCAACGCTCCGTGGCGGATGTGCCGGAGGGAAAGCCCGCACACCTCCCCCCTCAACAACACACACAGCAGGTCTATGTGTATGTATGTGTGCGTGTGTTGGTATACGGGTCCAAACAGACGCTGCACGCCCACAAGAAAAACAGCAAACGCAGCGGCTCCACAGCGGCGCACTAACACTACGGTCACAGCGGGGAATTACCACCGTGCCTACGCTATGGGTGGGAGAGGAGGGAGACACAGCAGCGTACACGACCACAACACCAGGAATACGATGCGGGCTCCAGCAACACACACACACCGCTAACCTGGTCCTGCTACTTCGAGTGGCACCACTTATTACAAAGAGAAACGAGAGCAGTGCCTCCGTACACTACCGTCGGTCCATACATCCCTGTGATGTCTATTTTAGATCTCTCATTATAATTAATTTACGATTTCCTCATGTCTACATTGTGCACAATTACGTGCGGGGTTCATATTCGTTCGCTCTTTGTAGAATCTAATAGACGTATCATATGTTATTCCATGTTTATCCCTTCCCGCCAGCCACACTCCTCGGTCCATAAGATGAGAACACAAAGCAATGTCCACCACAACAGGAGCTCATGCAGCGCCACACAGCGAATTCAGACGTGCAAAGCCACTTGCCCAATGAAGCAGGGCCACCAGTTCATCACACAGGTGCGGTGTGGTGTCGGTGTACAGCAAAATAGCTCCACACCAGCATGAGAGAAACGCAGTCAGCTTCGGTGTGCATGCACCATGAGAAGCCCCTCAGTAGGAGTTCACAGCTCCCCTACAATGCCGCTTAATACACCTCGCACAAGAAACATCAGAGAAAAGCATGCAAAAGCCGTCCAGCTCATTTCGTGCTGCACCATAAACTGTTGTGGTTCCTCGCTTGTAGCGTCCAAAGGCGTGTGACGTCCCCACACGGTTGTGGCATTGCGGGGATGAGTGAAGGACACAAACGGTGTCCCTTCCTGCCCCACCCCTATACAGACCGGGAGTGCACCAAAGTGTACGTCCACAGTCTATATTATGTTCTCTCCGCAGTGAAGGTGGGCCTCAGTGTGGGCCAACATAATAGCGAGGTTCAGAGTGTTCGGGGGAAGTTCTCAAACAATTTAGCTTTTCCAGGTATCAAAACAAATCCTCCTCCAGAAACAACAAACACAAGCCTCTTTGATGGTTAAAAATAAACAAAAAAAGATAGTAACTAAGATCAATGTATAATATCAGCATCGGATAAATAGAAAGAACTAAAACAACACGTCTGCTTCTCCAAGCAAACAAAAGAAAAGAATGTCTGCCACTCTAGCTATTAGTGACAGAGATAACATCATCTAAATCATCCCCGCCGCTCTCAACGGAACCCAATTCCGGGTACGTCCCCAAGCCACGGCCAATGAAGCCACCTCCCTGATCCTCCCCACAGGAGGANAACAAATCCTCCTCCAGAAACAACAAACACAAGCCTCTTTGATGGTTAAAAATAAACAAAAAAAGATAGTAACTAAGATCAATGTATAACAGCAATATCGGCTAAAAAAAAAAGGAAGAACTAAAACAACACGTCTGCTCCTAAAATCCGAAAAAAAATTCTCTCACTCTAGCTATTCGTGACAGAGATAACATCATCTAAATCATCACCACACACCTCAACGAAACCCAATTCCGGGTACGTCCCCAAGCCACGGCCAATGAAGCCACCTCCCTGATCCTCCCCACAGGAGGATAGCCCCTCCAAAAAGGAAGGCAAATTCACTGTGCTAGTTGCAGAC
>NW_008825991.1:0-14798 GCF_000691245.1 Trypanosoma grayi
TGTCCCGGCTGCTTCTTGATGTATGCGCTCATAGACACTCTAGCGGCTCAATGCCTCTTACGCACAAATGCGTCCAACTCCTTCAGCGTCATAGTACGCTTCCGCCGACGCAGCCAACCAACCGTCGCTGTGAGTGCCGTCTCATCGCATATACTGCTGCTGTTGTTGTTGTTGTTGCTGTTGTTGTTGTTGTTACTGCAGCTGTTATTGCCACCACTGCCATGGTTGCTGATGCTGTTGCCGCTGCTACTGTTGCTGCTGTTACCACCTTTGCATCGCAGCCAGGCGGCAAAACGACTCATGTAGTTCTCTTCAAGAAGATCCGTTTCGCACGGCACCTCCACCGTGTTCACTGTTCGATCGCCACCCACACTGCTGCAGCTGTTTGAAATTGCGCCATCACGCGAAGTTGAGGCGGAGGAATGTGCCTTTTCCTCCTCTTCATCGTCCTCCTCACAGTCCTCTTCAGCATCGTTGTGGGTATTGGTGTCCTCGTCGCGCCGCCGCTTTACGCCGGTTTCACCCTTCACGCCACCACGCGCCGCTGCTGCACGGGGCCAGCGCTGCGCCACAAGCGGGGCGAAGCGAGTGCTGCCCGCCAGCACGCGCAACACAGCGAGTGGTGTAGGGATGTTGGTGTACCAGCGCATGTATTGTGCAATCAGCTCACGGTGCGCCGCTGCCAACGCCTTTACGCGCAGAAGACGGAGAAGTTCATATTGCACCCCAATGCGGCGGTGGAGTGAGTCTCGCAGGGCCTGCAGAATCATGTCCAGCAGGGCATACGCAACGGTGCATTGCGGCTCTACATCCCCCTTGTCATCGGCACACTCACCTCGTCGGTGCTTATGCTGCTGCTGCTCTTTCAGCATGCAATACGCTTCGGATAGGCTCACAAGCTTCATGTGATGAGGCTCACCACGGGGGACGATGCCAATAAGGAGAATATCGTCGAGCAATGCGTCGCAGGTGGAGGAAAGCGCAGCAGCAGCAGGAGCTCCGGTGTCACGCCTGCTGGTGAGCCGTTCGAGCGTCACCGCAGTGTCGTACGTCATCTCCACCACGCGGGCAAAGCGCAATTCCCACTCCGCTCCACCATCCTCTTGTATCATTCTTTCGCGCTGGTGGTCACCAAGGCGGCGCAACTGCTGCACCACCGCAGATGCTAACGTAGTCGGCAGCGCGCGTGGCTTTACCACTCGGCCTGGCACATTGTGACCATTCTTGTCGTCATACTGCAGCGGCGGCAGCGGCGACGGTGGCAGGCAGTAGTACCGCTGCGCCACCACGCGCTGCTCCGCCCACAGCCCCTCTGTGTCGGCCGTGTATCCGACGCTGCCCTCCGCCCACTCTACCAGCGCGCCTGGCAGGGCAGCAGGGGCGGAGGACAGCGTCGGTGTGGACGAGGTGAGCAGTGAGTTGTAGTGCATCTTTGACGCGAGACTGGCAGCATGCTGCAGGCATGTCACGTTTGCCGTGGTGTCTGCGCCGTCCGTCGCGGGGAGAGGCGGCGGCCACAGCGTGCACGGCACAATCTGTGCAACAAGCCCATACTCAGCGTGTGTGCGGGGCAGCAGCGGCACCACGTTGCACATGACAGTCTCATCAACGATGCACACAGGCACATCCGCCGCCGCTGGCGGAGACGACAACGATGACGGTGATGAAAGGGACGTTGGCTGCGCGTTGCTGTTGCGGTGGCTGTTGCGCAGGTTGCTGCTGCCACACGCCTCCACTCCACGAACCCACACCACACTGCTGGGCGTCACTAGATCGGGCGACGACGCCAGGCCAGCCAAGCCACTGCTACCACTACTGCTGCTGCTGCTGGACGGCACCCTCTGCTGCCGCTGCCGTTTCCGCGTCTCGCCCCCCACCTCCTCTTCCTGTGCGACGCCGTGGTGCAGCTGCCCCGAAGGCATACCCGCCACTCCAGTCATCCAAAAGGCAAGTGAGGCGGAGGACGACAGAGTTTGCCCCTCGTCATTGTAAGGCTTGTCACTGTTGCCACCTCTGCAATGGGTCCCCATTTCGGGCTCTTCCACTTTCCTCTCACACATACACACACACCCTCTTTTGCGCCGCTAGCACAGCACAGCCACGGTGGCCGAGTGAATGTGACACCTTGCTATCTTCCCTTTTTTTTTTTTTTNTTTTTTTTTTTTTGCGTAGCACGTGCGGAAGAAAGAGAACGCCCAGTGTGGCAGTGACGGAAAGCTAAGAGAAATGGCATAGGCATATTCTTTGCCAGATACCCCAACGAAAACGCATTGCAAGGGTAGAGAAGCAGCTCCACACTGTATCCCTCCTATTTTCTTTTCTCACTATCCTGTTCGCTGAGAAGTCATCAAAAAGCATACACGAAGACAGCGTCACCACGCATACCCTCCACAACTAAGCAGCAAGCACATCGTAGAGCTACCACATGCAGACGCCTAATTGATACTACACAAAGAGAGGCACTAATCACTAGCAACTTCATAACTCCTACCATCCCATCAAGCCCCCTACCCATTTACCCTCTCTTGACCTTGATCCAACCCATGCCGCTATTTTTTTCCATCTGGCTTCGCACCACCAGCAGCAGCAGGCGAAGGTGCCTGGCCACCGCTCGTTGCATCTGGCTTCGCACCACCAGCAGCAGCAGGCGAAGGTGCCTGGCCACCGCTCTTTGCATCTGGCTTCGCACCACCAGCAGCAGCAGGCGAAGGTGCCTGGCCACCGCTCTTTGCATCGGGCTTCGCACCACCAGCAGCAGGAGGCGGAGGCGCCTGGCTACCACCACTGCTGCTAGAAGGGCCAGGCCGACTGGGACTCTTCCCAGAGACTGCACCAAACTCTTTGCCGTGTTGCGACATAGCCTCCTCAAACGACTTCTCCCACTTTGCACGGAGTTTCTTTTTCTTTTCATCGTCGTCCTTGGTATCCTGCTCCTCATACTTTTTGTAGGGTGCCTCCTTCGGTGTCTCTTCATAGTGGCTTGCTGGGTGCACAGGAGGCTTGCCTTCATTGTCTTCGAATGTGATGCCGTCGTTAAACGTCACCTGAAAAGGTAGCGGCTCTCCCTTGGGACGGTTTGATGTCCACAAGTGCCGCCATTCCGCACGTGGGCCGTCGCGCGGCTCCACATACTCGCCAGCCTGCACCAGATCGTAGTCAGGGTCCTCGCTGGGGTCTGTTTCCTTCCCATGCTTGATCTGCTCGCGGAACCGCGCTTTGGCACGCTCCACAGCGCCCTTGAAGTCCTGTGGTCGTATCTTCCCTGGGTATGACCACGGCTCCTGTACCACCTCTGTGCGCTTCACCATTTCCCACTCCTTGTCCTCTTCCTCCATGATGCGGCGCAGCACCTCTTCCTCCTCTTCGTTGCAGCGCAGCAGGTGGCCCTGCTTGAAGCCGTAGCCCTCTGCCCTGCCATGGTGGTCCTGCCCGTTGAGGTAAAGGTGTGAGAATGGGTAGCGCGGGTAAGCCTCCCACATGCCCGTAGGCCCCATAAAGTCGTATCGGTACTTGTAGCGAAAGGTTCGATTGCCGTGCTCGTCCACAGTTTCGTCCCACTTCAGGATCTGCTGTGGTGGCCGTGGAAACATCTCTGTTGGATCGTCGGGGTTCTTCGGCTGCCAGTCCTTGATGCGGAATATCTCATCTGCATCCATGTACCAGTGGCCCACAATGTCAGAGGCGGTGTTCGCCACATGCCAGCGGAACGGTGATGTGTGCTTTGTGTTGTACAACAATGGGTCACAGTATGAGCCGGGCACCATGCCATACGCGGAAAGTGGGGCGAAGCACACCTGCTCCAGCCGCTGCTGGTGCAAGTAGCCCTCGCTGCCCGGGCTTGTCCATTCCTCATCCCACGTGTAGGCGATCCATGCGCGGTGGCGTATCTGCCTCCAAAGGCGCAGCAGCCGTCCAGGCTTGACGTTCTTGAATGTTGTTGGTGGGGCGTTCGCGTCGTCCTCCTCCGCCGCCCACACGCGCAGCACAAGGGAGGCGCGCAGGTAGCGTGGACGGCACGCCCGCAGCATCAGTGCGAGGCTACTCTAATCCACGAGGCGTGGGCTCTTGTGGTGTGTTGTGTGCTCACTCAGTGCGGGCACTCCTTCGCACACGCAACAATGTCCTTCCTTTTTTTCACAGCTCGTAGCTTGCATATACAACAGCAGCAGGGGAAAGGAGGAAAGCACAGCTTCTGCACCACGCATTCATCCGCGCCTCAGAACGCACACGTACCCACCGACAGCTCTAGGCGTCTTTATTACAAGGGGGGGGAAGACCGTAAGCAAAGTCGCCAATGCACTATGGCAGTAAACCAAGAAATTGTGGCATTCACATGCCCTATCGTCTGGTGGCTTAAACAATTTACCTGAAGAAGAGCACCTTACAATCTCTTTGGCTTCGCCGCACAAGTACTCGCTCAGGTAGGTGTCCATCACACTCCTTTTCCTGGACCACCTCTACCTGCTGCGTTGCATTAGTCCTCTTCCTCTTCAGTGGTTCATGTTTGTTTTGGTTTGGTTATTATTCGTATCACTATTGTGACCCCCTCGTGATTCTCCTTCAGAGAAATGATGTCTCCGCTCAAAGTGAGCATTGCTACAGTATGTGCTTAGGTCCCCACCTGGCCGCAGACGCCAGTCACGCCATTTCACCGCCTGCTCATTTCGCTTTGATTCGTTATCGCTCCTCTCAACGTGCACGAAAACAGCACTCGCGGAAGCAGCTACAAGTTCCCCCAAGGCGATGGCACAAAGTCACAGAAAGGAGCCATAGTAAAATGAAGCAAATTTAAGATGTAAGTGCGAAGCAGCGAACGATGTGGTGCCACAACAGTTCAGGACGCTCCATGCACGGTCTCCCCTCCCCCTCATTAAGTGATTCATTATTATTGATATTATGCCATCATGTCAATGGCACAGCTTGACACCGCATGCGCTCACAGAAGCACTGCGCTCTAGAAAGGGGTACCACAGGTTGTGCCCATTTTCCCTTCGAGCCACGCAGTAGTACCGCAGATGCGAGAACAGGCCAGCGAGCAGCAGGCCAAGCGCGAAGGTGGCGATCGTGACACCAGCAAGAGCCCCACCATTCAAGTCGACCACACGAATCTTTGCAGCAGAGAGCGAGTCACCCTCACTCCTATCGGTAGACGAGGCTGCAGCAACAGCAGGACACACACTTCGAGAGAAGTCAAGCACACCCCCCGTCATTGCAGGCGTACTTTAGGCAAACTGAACGACACTACCTGCAAATGGAGCTTTACGCAACAGAGCCGCTGCAGTTCATTTACATCCGTCCTCATCACCGTCGTCAGGTAGCAGGCACCACCCATCAAACCCGTGCCCCTCAACAACCCCAAGAATCTGATGAAGTCCTATAGGGGGCAGACCTTCTCAATCAGGTCCTCGGTGCTCATCGGGTACACCTTACTGTCACTGTGTGTGTAGTTTATCCGGAACGGCCACAACGTGAGGTTGTATTCGCTGTTAGATGTCGTTCCGGAATAGCCGCGGAGCGCATACACGTAGCGTTTCCCGTGGGTGATGAGCTCCAGCAGGATCGCAATGGCGGTAAGGCCGAAGTGCAGGCTGAACGCCGCACTGTCATGATTCCCCCACCCCCAGTGTTGCCGCTGAGGGTGTAACAGTGACGTCATGGGTGCTGCAGTGGTAAATCTTGTAGCTGTTCTTCCCCCAGTACAGTTTCCTGAATGTTCCGCACCATAGCATGTGGAAGGGGATGCCACTGGCTTCCGCTTTCGCGTTCCAACTCGTTGTATGTGTGGTGCGAGGAGGCCGCTATGTTTATTGCGGTATTTAATGTTGGAAAAGTTCGACAAGTAATTCCTCCGCAACTGGAAGTGCGAGAGCAACCCCAAGGACTTTTAAATCGCTGCAGTATCGAAAAGCTGCTGCGCGCAGGAAACACACAGGCTATAGTCACGTCAGCAGTCCTTCGAGCAGGCTTCAAGTGCAAACAGCGGTCGGGTCTTCGTGCGTGGTGAAAGTAGCGCCAAGCATGCGGATTGGCCTGCGCGCGTGTCCATGCGGCACGGCCCCGCTGGACAGCAGCAGCAGCGGTGTTCGGCCGCACCCACGGGCCAAGCAGCACATCTGGCAGCAGCGGCAGCGCTCCGGGGCATGCGGGACATGCCCATTGAGCGGCTGTACACGACAGCCTCAATGTACACATTCGGAAGAAATCCGAGTCCCAATCGCAGAAGAACCGCCCACCGTTCTGTTTGTAGCGGTTACGAAGGAAGGCAACAAAGTTAGATCCCTGCATTCTTACCAAGATTGCTTATCAGACAGCATGGGACATCAGTGCAGATGTGCGACACGTTGCCCTTTTCAATCCACCCAGCCCCAGCCGAACGAGTGCCGCGGCGGTGAGGCAAAACCGCTCGAGGTGCAGGCGTTACTCGTCGGACCCTCCAGGGGCAGCAGCGGTGCTCGCAGCGGCAACAAAAAAGAGAGCGGTGGCAACAGCATGCAACGGGGTGTCTGCTTCCCTCCCACGTCTGCGCAAACGAAGCACTTAGAGGGCCCATTTTTATCGGTATGTTATTACTTTATTTTTTTTTTTTCCTTGCGTGCCCGTGGACTTGTGCTAAAGTTATCCCACTCCATAAGGGGCATCGTGGTAAGCGACGAAGAGGTGAATAATAAAGAGTGGACAGCCCTGAGGGCTTATGCAAGACACACCCAACCAGACACCAACAGGCGCCGATATCCACGACCACGAAAGCAACTATACCAGTTGCTTCCTATCCCACCTCGACGTTAGTGTCTTTTTATTGAATTTCACCCTCTCTGGAGTAGGCCAATGGTTCGTCCAAGCCGTGGAGCCGGCCTGGCGGGTGTGGGGTACAGTTTTCGCCTCAGCTGCCCGCGTCTGCCGCGCCGCAGAGCTGCGCGGCCTTGGCGGCCACCTCCTCCACCACATACTCCGCCACCACACCGAAGGCCACAGGCAGCGGCACAGTGTTCGGCGCGCCGTCACCATCGCCATTCGTGGTCGCAGTCTCTGTGCCTAGCTGCAGCAAGTCTCGGAGAGCGGGGCAGCTCGCCACCTGCTGTACCTTCTTCCGAAGCCACGCTCCCACCTTATCCTCGCTGAAGCGATAGTATTGATCGCCGCCCACCGACTTGAACTCGCAGATGCGTGCGAGCACTGCATGTGACTGCATCATCGCAACCGCCGGAGCCAAAGCGGGACACTGTGCCACCGCCACGCCCCACCCTGGCCACTCTGCACCACGTCCACCTCCACCGCCTCGGCTTGCGCCCATGATAAGATCCTCAGCAGACACAAATTTATCCTTCATGGCATGCGTGGCCGCTTGGCGAAGGACAAAGAACGTGACATCAAATGGCGTCACGACGAGAAGATCCTCGTTCGGCTCCACCGCTTCGTCTATGAGCCACGTCTGACCGAACCCACCGGGTGGGGCCTGCGCTTGTACTTCATATAGCACCACTGTCGTTGCTTCGGCAATCGAATCTCCACCGCCGTCGTTACTGTTGCCGTCGTTGTGGTTGCTAGGTGCGCTGTCTGTGGCTGGTGGACATAAGAACAGCCCCGGTTCGCCATGACGCGGATGCGGCAGCCGTATAAACGCACAGCCTGGGCGGAGCGCAGTAGCAGAAGTAAGAGGCGGCACGGCCCTCTGCGAAACAGCGGGCATTCGCACCGCGGAGTCGGGTGAGGCACCGACGGCGGCCGCGCTGGTGAGACCCGCGGAAGGCGACCGCTGCCAGTCCATCTCTGAGACGGCTGTGCAACCGGCGTGCACCCCGTGGTCCTCCTTGTCACTGCCGCTTGCTTCAGCACCCCCGAGAAGTATGCGCGGCAGCACCATCATGTGGCTTGAGGGTCTGCCAAGTGGCATTGCGACGGTATGATCGCCAGGATCGTAGTGCACGTCGCCAACCCCAATAGCGGCGACTTTGTTGGGATCAAAAGACAGACTCTGGCTGCCTTCGTCATCGAGTTCTAGCCGGCGACGCGGCGATCCCCCGTCGGATGAGCCACAGGATGATACATCAATGCTCTGCGGCACGTTGTTATTGCCGCTGTTGTTGTTGTTATCATCATGGCAAGAACTCACCAGCCGGCTCTTTTTGGCCGACCGCATGGCAATGCGAGTGATGACGAACACGAAAATCTATGTGAGCAGCCACGGCCTGGATTTCTCGGTAAGCATTGTTTTTTTTTTTTGTAATTAATGAAGGGGGGAAGTGGCGTAAGAATACAGAAATGAAAGAAAGAACTATAAAACAAGTTGATGCAGAAATGGGACACGCACTGACACCCGGTCAGGCCCCTCAGCGTATCACGCATTATTCCCAAAAACACCTTTTTGCGGTCTTGTCTTTGTGACCGCAATGGCGTTGAATGGACTGCGGTTGTTCCGCACTGCGTTCATCGTGCACACACTCTCATGTGAGGGACATATGAGGAATAGCTACACCAGGTACTATTCTTCGCTCTCACTGCAATGGCGCTATTCTTGTGTATTTTCTTTCCTTTTGCTTTGGTTTTGTTTCGTTGGTGTGCACATGCGCATATATAAATATATAAATATATAAATATATAAATAGGCCCATCGTCACATTAACACCGGCAGAGGGAGTAGAGAGCAATGGTGTGTGTGTGTGTGTGTGCCACACTCTGGTAGTCCAACCACCGGGCGCTGCTGCTTCTGCCTCTGCTTCTGGCACGAGAGCGCATCCTAAATTGATTGCTTCCCTGTCATCACCTCCTTCACGAGCAGCATGTTGGCGCGAAACGACCACCACGGGTACTTGAAGGACGTCGGCGTGGTGCCCTCAACCGCAACGTCGCCGGCCCACGCAATGCCGTACCCGGCGACTAGCGCAGCAATGGCATACGGCAGCGAGATGCCCTTCACCACCGATGCGAGCAGGAGAGCAGCGCCGACGAGGGTGCCAAGGAAGTGGCAGCGCCGCGTCGTCTGCTTCATGTGCTTCGCCAGATAATAGATGTAGAACTCCTTGAAGTTGGAAAACGTGACGTCGAGCTTGAGGTTTAGGCTGACCATTGCGCTGGTTGTGATTGACTCAGTTGGTTTTTGCCCCTCCGATGTGCCTCTTGTTTGCTCGTTGTTGTTGTTTTTTTTGTGTGTGTGTATGTGTGTGCCTTACTCCTCGCTTCTCTGTGGAGGGGGAGGGCTGCGTCTACTGTCGCTGCTGCTGCTGCTGCTGCTGCTGTGAATTCCAGAACTAGTGGTGGTGGTGGGGACGGCGGGAAGAAGCAAACAGAGAAGGAAGCCACACAAATGGAGCGTTACGCCGCACACCAAGAGGGATGAAGCGATCGGTAAGCAAGAACAACAGAACAATAAAAAAAAAAGCACATACACACACACACACACATCTCCAGCCGGAGAGACAGGAGAAGAATACTTCGTGTTTCTAATCCTCGTGATGATGTCGCCGCTGCTCTTGCCGCATACGCCATCCTCCTCCACTGTACATTACGAATGACCCTTTTCAAGGGAGTATATACGCGTCCGTGCGTGCGCCAATGCATACCACCATCACACAAGCACGCAGGCACATGTGCAAGCAATCAAAATGACGTCTTTGCTCGCTCTCACTTGGCCTTCTTCGCCTTCTTCCGATGCCCGCCCCCACTGCCTTTCTCAAGCAGCTGGTTCACCGCCGCTTGCGCCTCTGCGATGGCACTGCGGTACTCCTTCCGCTGCCCCGCCCAGCGCTGGCAGTCCTCGTTGATCTCCTGCAGCTGCTTCCGCTTTTCCACTTCGCGCTGCGGGCCGTTGTTTTGCATGTACTCCACCTGTGCCTTGAGCTGCCGGTGCTCCTCCTCCACCTTCTCCCGCACCGCAGTCTCCGCCTCTAGGCGCTCCTTGGCGAGTTCCATGTCGATCTCCGTCTGCTTGAGTGCCTCTTCGAGTTCCGTGTCGAGGCGCTTCTTCTCGTCGAGGCAGTGTGTCTCCTGCGTGACGCAGTTCTCCAGCATCTCCTGCAGCTCCCGCTCCTTCTTGGCCATGTCCGATGTCTCCTGCTTGAACTGCAGCTCGAACGACTCCTGCGCCCGGCCCAAATCGAGCTTCTTCTGCTGCAGATTCTCCAGCTCCGCACGTGCCTCGTCGAGTTTGTACATTTGGTAGTGCAGTCGAATGAGATCCTTCTCCAGCTCGTCCTTCTCGGTGTTGCGGTAGGTCTCGCGGTTTCGGGCTGTGGTCTTCTCCACGTTGAGAACAGTATGGTGGCCGATGCTGTTGCCCTGCAGGCCGCAGCGCAGCAAATGGCGGTTGCTCTCGAGCAGCGCCGCGAAGGCCGCGCCGGCGTCCTCGGTGAAGTGGTTCTCACCAAGGTACAGTCGCTGCAGCGTCTTGTTCCCCGCGAGCGAGACTCCAATTGCCACCACGCCGCGCTCACCCATCCATGTGTGTGTGAGGTTGAGCGAGAGCAACGTTGTGTTTGTTTCTAGCATGCTGGCGAAGGCGCAAGCGCCCTCGTCTCGCACAGCATTGCCCTCTAGTGAGACATCTTGCAGGCATGCGTGGCGGAACAGAGAGCTCGCCAGCATGACTGCTCCTGTGGAGGTGATGGCGTTGTTCTTCAAGTGCAGCGACTGCAGCGCGCCGTTGGTATTGAGCGAGTTACACAGCGGCTCCATTGCGGCGTCATCAATACCACAGGAGTCGAGGTGGAGGCGCACAACGATGCGGTCGCTTGACAATGAAGAGAAAAGACGTGGAGGTGGTGCGCCACTGTTGGGCCGCATCAGCATGTTGTCGTTCAGCAATATCGTGTGCAGCGCGGAGGTGTTCTGCAGCAGCACACGTCCCCGCACGAGGTCACCAAGGGCGTCGCCGACTGTTCCACTGAGGGCGTTGCCGGAGAGATCAATGAAGGCGAAACTGCTACTCTGCATGGCGGCGTGAATGATGCTCAAGGCAGCATCTGTCGTCAACTGCACCTCACGCAGCTTCAGCGTCGTCAGCGTTGACGACGTGCTGATCAACTCTGCAAGGACGTCAATCGGACGGCGGTTGGGGCTGATGCCGAAACCGATGCTGTTGGTACTCGGGTCGTCACTTACACCTGTCTTGCCGCTCGTTGGCAGTGACGGCAGCATCTGCGTCTTGCGCGCAGCAGCAGACGTCGGACGACTTGGCGTTCTCGACGGAGGCATGACGTTGAACTCCACCGCCGCCCCGCGGGCCTTGCTGTTACCGTTGCAGGAGTTTCCCTCACCGATGGTGCTGCCGCTGAGGTCGATGTGGCGCAGTGTGCGGCTGCGCAGGCAGCCCTCCAGCAGGATCGTGGCGCTCGTGGCGTTGATGCGGTTGGCATACGCGTCGTGCTTTGAGGAGCCGAGGATAAGCGTCTGCAGCTTCTTGTGGGTGGCCACGACGAAGCTGAGTGTCTGAATACCGAGGGAGCCGATGTCGTTGGCGCCGAGGTCGAGGTAGAGAAGGCCAGGCAGATCGCGGACCAGGTGGCCAATCATCTCGCAGCCGCTGTCGCGCAGTGTGTTGCCGTGCAGGTCGAGGCGCGTCAGTGGGGAGCGGTGCAGCAGCGCCGCAAGGCTCGCTGCCACGTTGGCGCCGAGCCGCTCCTTGCGCAGGTTGATCTGCCGCTCGGAGAAGCCGTGTTCCATGACCTCGCGGAAGAGCTTGCGGGAGTCATTGTTGTTTTTCTCCCCGGTGTCCTTTAGCCAGGCAAGGTACAGGTCACCGAAGACCTGCTCCTCCGACACGCCGACGGAATTGAACATGCGAGGCCTGCCTTTTCCTCTTGATACGTGTGTGTGTGTGTGTCCTTTCTAAGCAGTATTTGCCTATGCAACCGCCGCTTACTGCTTCCCTGTGTTGCTGCAGAAGCAGCAGACTACTGAGCCCACACTGTGCGTGAAAGGGGAGCGGGAAACAAAAGGAGCAAGATCAATGTGTAAGTGTGGGTGCAGGTATAATTATATAATAATAATAATAATAATAATAATAATAATATAATTATATAATTATGTGTGCGTGAGTGCATGTGCAAGTGAGCGTTACCGAGCAAACAAAAGTGTGTGGCACCTCACCATCCGATACGCTTCAAGAGCAGCCATAAACAAGAAGACACATACACACACGCACACCCGTCCAAGCATGCATGCCACTTCTCTCCCATGTCCTCCGTCTCACCTCACCCCGCCCCTTGCCTGCTCCTCTTCCTCCTCCTCCTGCAGTCGGCTGCGGTCCTTCGGGGAGAGCCCGAGGCGCCGCCGCACGTACCGCTCGCTCGAGCCGCTCGTCATCACAATCGTCTGCGTCCGCAACGGGCCGAACTGCACGTGCAGGTCCGTGCGCTGCGAGGACGGCAGGGCGGACTCCAAGTTGCGCACCTGATCACGCTCGGCGATGCTCGCGTCGATGAGAGGCGGCAGCGCAATCTCCGTGTCGGCGAGGTCGAGGTATGAGCGCTGGTCGAGGCGCAGGTGCGGCGGCAGGTAGCCGTTGGTGGGGAACGTGCCGGGTTCGAGCAGCTGCTTGTACTCGCCCCACATGACGAGGTAGTTGCAGCGAGTGTACGTCGTGCCGAAGCCGGAGCGGCGGATGACGAGCCAAAACATCGCTATGCATGTGAATCCGCTCCAAAGCGCGAGGAGCAGAAACCTGCCGCGATGCTTCACGTAAATCTGCATATCTGTCTTCCCTCGTTGTTTGTGCTTCCCCTTCCCTCCCTAACCTCCTCCTACTGTTGCTGTTGTCGCCGCCACGACGGCTACTAGCACTGGCACAGCTACTCTGTTTGCTGCTGCCAGGCGCAAGGGGGCTTCCACACCCAAGCTGGACAAAGCCACCACCCGCCTTACTGCCACTGCGTCAGTTAGGCAGCGGGTCCGGCAGACTACATCAACAACAAGGGAAAAGGAGTAAGAGACACGCAGAACCCAGTCGTTGCTCCAATTGGTATCATTACTCATATTAGTAGTATCATCATCAGTATAGGCACAGCGCAGTGTGGGTTGCACAAGACATTGCATATATCAAAATGTATGCAGCTGCATACGTCTCTCTCTCTCTCTCTCTCTCGCTCCCTACCCCCTTCCCTCCGCGCGCGCGGCGGGGTGTGTGTGCGTGTGTATGTGTGCGGTCACCCCCTCAGGGCGTACAACGAAAGGGGAAAGACAAAAAACACGCCTTACAATGGAAGAGGGAGGAAGGGCCAGTCATAATGTCTGCGAGCGCGAGAATCTACATGGGGCGGCGCGACGTCCCTACGTCGTGACTGCCCACAAGTCGCGCAGCGCCACACCTCCGCGAAGCTTCTCCACGGCGAGGCCGATCGACGTGTTGAACACCGGCCGCCTGTCCGCTCCCTTCTGGCCGACATCCACGTAGTATGCAGCGAAGGCGTCTGTCGCCACTTCCTTCACAACGTTCTCCCCATCGAGGACGCGGGGCTGCGGCGCCATGGGTTGCGGTGCTGACGGATTCTGCTCCTGCTCATCACCATCCCTGTGGTGGTGGTTTCTGGTGCTTCTCCTGGCGGGGTCGCCGTCTCCCGCGTCGTGTGGGATGTCCTGCAGCACGACAGCGACGCCGAGAATGGGACGTGCGGTCCAGGCCTTCCACAGCGCGACGCACTCCTTGAACAGCTCCTGCAGCCGCGCCATCGGGTCGATGCGGAAGCCGAGAATGTAGCTGCCTGCGAAGCGCGACGTCTCCAGGACGAGAGCGCGGCCGAACTTCGTGGCCCGCATGTGCAGCCCGATGAAATGCAGGTACGGGATCGACACGTTGAGGTTCGGCGCGTGCTGGGCGCACCACGCAATGCGCACGTTTGTGATAAAGAACGTGCCGATGTATCCCTGGTCGTTGCTCACGTTGCTGACGCCCCCCTGCCGCGTGAAGAGCCGCTCTTCCGGCAGCAGCACGAGCTCGCCGTCGCGGATGACGGAGCTGCGCAGCCGCAGCTCGCGGTACACCGTGCTAGACTCGTAGGCGCGCCACACCGCCGGCACAGTGGCGAAGAGGCGGAGGTTCTGCGCCAGATGCGTGAAGACGAACTCGAAGCGGCTGGAGCTGAAGCGGGCGGATATGTACAGCGCCTCGGTGTTGCCGCGCAGCCGCGAGGTCGCCCGCCGCACGTCGACGCCCTGCACGCCGTTGTAGCCGATGGTGAGGTTCTTGCGCCGGTTGCGGGCGCTGTGCCACATGCAGCGCAGGTTTGTCACGAAGAAGACACCCTCCTCGCCGTTGTTACCTTTCGTATCCTCGACGGGGCGCAGCGTCGACAGCAGCGTCTCGCCGCGCGCCGACTGCACCTCTAGCTCCTCCGCCGGAACATCGAAGCGCACCTCGCGGTCGAACCAGAACGTGAAGGCCTTCTCGACCGACGCGGTTGTCGCTGCTGCTGACCCGGCGGCTGAGGACAAAGAGAAGGACGAGGAGGATGAGGAAGGCGGAGCACTCGCGGGCATCGGGCTAACACGAAAGGGTGAGCGGGAGTCCTTGTTGCGTTGTGTCGTCTCCTCCGTCTCGTGATGCCCTGCTGTTCCACCAGTGCCACGTGTCCTACCTTGCACAGGTTTGCCCTGTTCCCGCAACACGTATACCACTCTTCCCCGCACAACGTGTGTGGTGTGGTGTGGGCGGGGTGCGTTGTAAAAGCCAATCAGATGGAATGATCGAGAGGGAGGGGGTGGTCAAACAAGCACACACACACACACACGAAGCACACAAACCAGCAGGGCACAGTGCATAGAGCACACAGAGTAAGACGTGAAGAAGCATGTGCAAGCACGATGCACAC
>NW_008825991.1:14941-16161 GCF_000691245.1 Trypanosoma grayi
CACACACACACACATCAAAAGGGACGCATACACGCCCACACGCACATGTGCAGCACCTCTCATTCCTTCTTCTCTCGCTTCAGGAAGGTGTGCTGCAGCAGGCTCGCCGCAGTGCCGCGTTCCCTCGGTTCGGGTCGGAAGCACTGCATCATGAACTCCTTCGCCGCGTCACTAATGTGTTCTGGTATGACGGGGTGCTCATCCGGATGATTGGAGATGTGGTGCAGCAGCGACGGCATCTGCTGCACGTGGGGCGGCTGCAGGTGCGACCACGGCGTCCTCCCGGTGAGGAGCTCCGACATGGTGGCGCCCACTGCCCAGAGATCGCTGCCACACGAGAAGCGGCCAGCGCGGATGGTCTCCGGCGCCATGTACCGAGGCGTGCCTGCGATGACCGTCTCGATAACGGACGCCTCGTCGCTGAGGAGGCGGCTGAGGCCGAAGTCCGTCACGCGCAGCACGCCCGCGTGGTCAACCAGCACGTTCTGCGGCTTGAGGTCACGGTGGATGATGCCGTGCTCGTGCAGGCACTGCAGCGCCGCCAGTATCTGCTGCACGTAGGAGCGCACGAGGTCCTCCTGCAGGCCGGAGGACAACGCGCCGATGTGTTTCATCATGTCGTACAGCGAGCCGCCGGCGGCCCACTCCAGAAAAAGGCGCGCGTGTCGCCGCCCAACACGGTGCCCAAGGAGGCGGATGATATTCGGATGCTCCACGCGCGAGAGGAGCTCGAACTCAGAGCGCAACTCTTCCGCGCTGTTGCCATCGGGCTCCGCGGCGAGCCGCACCTCCTTCACAGCAACGAGCTGGCCAGTCTCGAGGTTGATGCACTTGTAGACGGTGCCAAAGCCGCCACGTCCGAGTCGCGACACCCGTTGATACCGCTCGCCCCTGTTCATGGTGAAGACGAGGGAAGAGGTGTGCGATGACTCCGGCGAGGAGGACGAGGAACACGAGGACGCATGGTCCGTGCTCTTAACTGCGCCGCTACAACCGGCGTGTGCCTCGTCCAAGTCATGGCCATCTTGTTTGTGATGATGATGATGATGGTCATTACCATTATTATTCTGACGATGATCCTGTGATGGTGGCAGCTGCTGGTCCCTACCCCCACTCTTGCGACTGTCGTCACTCGGTGAGCGGTGCGCAGTTGCCTCTGACGCTGCAGGCGCCGTTGTCGGTGGCGAGGGCGCTGCGTCCCCCGCACCTGCCGTGGGCTC
>NW_008825992.1:0-3859 GCF_000691245.1 Trypanosoma grayi
AAAAAAAAAAAACAAGTACCCTGCTCTGTGCTTTTGCTTCACCTCATCTAGTGCAAGGTTGCAAGGGTCGATGATACGCAGCGGCCACCGGTATAAGGGGTCAAGGTCGCTCTTGGTGTGCCTTATCCGTCATCAGTGGAAAGTTGTGATTTTGTTCTGGGTGTTTGCGCTTCTTACTGTTGCTGTCGTCGTTCCCCGGCGGTCTGGGCAGTTGTGGCCCGTCTCCGGGCAGGTGACAACCGATCTGGCACGTATTACGGATGCTGTCAACGAGCTTGTTGCGGAAAGCTCGTTCCTATCGATACACCACGGTATCTACAACGTCACAAGCTTTTTGGGGGACGGCTCTGGAGATGCTATTAGGTTTGCGTTTAAGACCGAGTGCCGGCCGGCGTCGCAGTGGCACGGCCAGCAGGGGTGGGCAGAGGTCGCGTTATACCACTTCCAGCGGTTGTTCTACGCGGAGGATGTGGTTGCGTACCCACGAGTCGGTGCAGCGCGTGGCGTGGTGATCGCCATTACCCAAGAGCAGCTAGAAAGTGTGGTGCACAAGGATGGGTGTGGGGTGTTGCGGAATGATTTAGTGGCGTCGATGGAGACGGCATTGGGGGGAAAGAAGCTCCTTCGCGGAGTGGAACGAGGCGGTAACCGTGCCAACAGCAATGCGACCGTGCTTCTGCTCGGTGTTGCCCTCACATGGCAAGACAAGTACGACGATGATGAGTACCCTTCCGCTTCGGTGTATGCACCTTACTTTGCCGTCCCGCCATCGAGCAACGGTGTGCAGCTTGGACCTCGTGCCCGCCTTGATCTGTATGAGATGACGGATATCTTCGTCTTGGATTACCTTCTGCTGAACCCCGACCGTAACTTGGAAAAAAACTGGTTCACAGACAGAGCCACACGTACGCACTCAGGCTTCCTTGATAATGGCTGGGGCTTTGCCGGGGAGAATTACAAGACCTCGGTGTGTGAAGTTGAAAGTGTGCTGCTGCAGTGCCCATCGCTGCTGCAGGCGTGGGTGAAGAGGCAGAAATGGCAATGGAAGTGCGCTTCGCGGCATCCCATGACTCCTGGAACGGAGACGCAGCATCAGTTGCTGCGGTGGTGTCGCTTCCGTCCCGAAACACTTGTGGCACTCAATCGAACACGCATGCGGTGGTATAACGAGCAGAACCCCGATGCCGCGCTGGCAAAGCGCTGGGTGGATGCCATTCGCTCTGATATACTCCTAGTGTTTTTGTTGTACACATATGGTGAAAGCACGTCAAGGAAAGGGTTGAATATGGCACTGTCGCGATACGTCCACAAATGTCCGCCGCCCGTGCATGGTGCAGAGACCGGACGCGAGGCGGCGTCGCTGTATCTCATGCGGCTGCTGGAGTATGGTGTTCATGCCCGCATGGACCGACTGGCCGCTCACGCAAGAGAGTGCCTTGTAGACTATGGTGAAGCATATGTCTATGGGCGTGACGTGAAGAGTTGAAGTTGCTCGTTTCGAGGTCTCTTTGGGCGCAGGTTTTGTTTCTTTGCTTGCTTCCGTGGGTGTTTTTTTTTTCTCTGTTTTACCCCCATGGGTCTCCCGAGGATTGAGGTGTAAGCACACATCCGTGTGTTTGCGTCTCCGTCATGACGGGTGCGTGGGTTATCTTGTTACGGGTGTGCGGGATGAACACGCTGTCCCCCTCATAAGAGGGATGTGTGTGTGTGTGTGTGTGTGTTTGTGTGCATGCTATTATTGTTGTTGTTGCTGTTGCACATTCCGCGCAGGTGTTTGTGTGTGAAAGAGAAGGCGGGAAGTAAAGGGGAATCGTGTGCGAAAGAAGGAAAGGGCCGCAGCGTCTCACGTACCTGTCGGAGTTAAATGGATGGCACAGCGCTTGACAACTTGGATGTATTCGGCATCTTCGATGACCCGCCGCCGCCTGATGCGCACCTCACAGTAGGACAGTACGTGGGCATTCTGCAGCAGCTCGCTCAGCGCCTCGGCCTCGACGACGTCGCATTCCGCTTCAACTTGCCCCCATCTGCCGCTGCTGCTGAAGAGGAGGACGCAAGCTGCCAAGGTAATAGCAGCTGTGGTTGTGGAGTGTGTGGCCACCCACCACTGTGCGCCCACCTCGCACGCGAGGGCGGACGTCGTGTGATGCAGCAGCCGCATTCGCTGCCGACTGTTGCGTGTGAAGACGCGGACGAGGCCCTGCGTGGCGCGCCGCATGTGCACTGTCTCTTCTGCCTGCAGGCTGGTCAAGAAGAGGGCGGCGGCAGTGGTCCAGTTATGGCTCTGAACCTGCGCCACGCCGTTCTCGCGCACTATACGCAGCACATGCAGACGCGAGACGCCTGTCTGACACTCCTCGACGAGGAGGATGACGAGTCGCAGATGGGGGCATTGGAGGTCACGGCAGAACGCGAGGGACGGCACGTGTGCTTCATTGCATCTGCCGGCACCGCGGCGTGCCCGATTGTTGTGGCGTATTGTGCGGCGTGTGACCAGCTGGCACCATTAGCGACGTTCGCCACGGAAGCAGCAGTGGCAGCAGAAGCGAACAAGCAGCAGAGGGAGGCGCAGAGTGTGGAGACAGCGGGTTGTGTGATGGCGCGTCTCCTCCTCGCCTGCGACTTGCTGTTGGCGGTGCGGCGCGAGCGAGAAACCGAAGGGCGTATGTCGCAGCCTCTTGTTCACGCGGAATCGTACATTTTCCTTCCAACGCCGTTTCTCTTTGGTGAGGATGAGGCGGAACTAACTGAGATGTTTGAGAGCGGGGCGATGATGACGCATACCTCTGCTGTTCTGCCGTCCGCCACGGTGAGTGGGACACCTGCCTCGCCGCGGCTGCGGTTGCTGGAGTCGGCGGCGGCGATGGAGTTGATTTTTCGTGGTTTGCCCCCCTACCACTTCGCCGACGCGGTGGTGGGGTTTGTGATGCAATGGCCCACCGAGGCAGCGACAGACGAGAAGGTGGCTTGGGTGCTGCGGCAGCGAGCCCATATTGCCGTGCAGCGGCGGCTGGTGTATGTGGAGGACATCGATGAGTGGGTTATTGCGCGTGTGTTTCATCACCTCGATGCTTCGTCCGCCGAGAGCAGCGGCAACAGCAGCAGCAGTTTGTTGGAGGACCCGTACGGAACTATCCGCAGGCGGAAGGACTGTCGCATCACCAAGATGGTCTCCTTGACGCTCATACAGCAGTACACGCTACGGGGGTCTGAGAATGGTGGAAACGGGATCAGCAATAGCAATGAGATGGATGGCTGCCCGTACAGCATGGAGGCTAGGGCGGTGAATTTCTTTGCTGGCATGACGGCACTGGCCAAGGCGATGGAGATGACGGTAACGTTTTTTTAACGGTGAATGAACTGCACGAAACGGGCGAGGGGGCGCAACGCAGGAAAGGGAAAATATATATATANATATATATATATATATATATAAGGGGGGTGGGTGTCTCGTGTGGCGTGAATTATTCCGGTGTTGTTTCCCTGGAACGAGAGGTCTTGCAACTGAGAAGCGCTGGTGAAGGGAGAGAGAAGAGTTGGTTGCGGTTGTGCAGTTGCTTGTTCTTGCGTCATCTCAGTGCTGCCGTGGCTCTCACGGAAGAGTTTTGTTTGCTTGCCTTTCTTTGTGGGCTCGATCTGCGCTTTGTCTGCGGCACGCCCCACCGCGAAGCTCTCCGAGGGGAAAGCGCACACCAAACACAAGGGGTACACAATACCAGGATCAAGAGCAGTGCCAGCAAGGGCCACCGCAGCAGTGGCAGTGGCAGCACTCAAAGAAGGGGAAGAAGAGAGAAGAAAGTAGCCGTTTTGTAAGCAAGTCTTCGTTCGGCTCGCAAGTGTCGGTTTGTCTTTTTTTTTT